>NW_015112730.1:547744-622370 GCF_001443285.1 Poecilia latipinna
GAACGACATAACCAAGTGGCGAGCATAGTGTACAGGAACATCTGTGCAGAATATGGACTGGAAGCCCCGAGGTCAAAATGGGGGACACCCCCAAAGGTGGTGGAGAATGACCGAGCTAAGATCCTGTGGGACTTCCAGATCCAGACAGAAAAGATGATAATGGCGAACCAACCGGACATTGTGGTGGTGGATAAAGAACAGAGGAAAGCCGTTGTGGTGGATGTAGCAATACCAAGTGACCACAACATCAGGAAAAAGGAGCATGAGAAACTGGAGAAATACCAGGGCCTCAGAGAGGAACTGGAGAAGGCCTGGAAGGTGAAGACCACAGTGGTGCCTGTGGTCATCGGGGCCCTCGGGGCAGTCACCCCCAAACTGGAGCAGTGGCTCAAACAGATCCCAGGAACAACATCAGACATCTCAGTCCAGAAATGTGCAGTTCTAGGCACAGCCAAGATACTGGAGGAGAACCCTCAAGCTCCCAGGCCTCTGGTAGAGGACCCGAGCTCAGAGGATGAAAGAGACCACCCACGGAGGGTGAGAGGGGAATTTTTTTTTTTTTATATATATATATATATATATCTCAAGATCCAAGCAGTTGGAAATTGCAAAATGTGCTTAATGAGAAAAGAGCACAGATGTCTAAAACAACAGAAGGAAGTAAGAGTAAGCATCAGAAGGATGCCAGTGGTTTGATAACTAGACTAAAGGGGTCACCCCACCCTACGCCTCCTTCAAGATGAAATGGTCTTGTTCGTACTTCCCTGACTGCTGTTTAAAAAAAAAAAGAACTATATGGTGAACAAAAAAGACTGGTAAAAACTCTGAACCCCAGAATGCACTGCAATGTGAATAGACGTCAGCAGAATCTCTGTGACATCATTGAACAATAAAATTTGAGCACAGTAATTCTCGACCTCTGTTTACCAGTAGTCTTCTGAGTCTGCATTTGGAAGACACACACTGTGTGTAGACTGGCCTATAGCCAGCTCATTTCAGCTCCTGTAGAAAAGAAGTTTAAAGAATGATAGATTTTCCAATAAGAAACAGTGTTTCTAATCAAGTCAGTTGCTAGCCATCTGGGTGCCCTAAGCACAGATGCTTTGTTATAAAAGTATTACTGATTAAACTTTAAAAATTATGTAGCTTTATGTTATTAAAGCTAAAGTGCTTTAAAGCGTTGTGCTTTGTGTGGGTGGGCGGAGCTCTAGCACTGTTTCTAAATACATTTCCTGTATACTGTCCAGGGAGACAATGACGTTTGAGACTGCACCATGTGCTGCTGAGTCGAAGGTGTCCATTACAGGAAACTGTTTATCCTCTGTCATCAGTGTCCATTATAACTAGAATTAGGATTCGTGAAAGGCTAAGTTGTGGTGAACCAGCTGTAGCGTAGCAGAGAGCAAGGGGAAGGATGTGATTGGGTGTTTCATGTATTGCTGCAATTAATATTGGTAGTGCTGGCAGAAGTATGTCATATTTATTTATTTTATCAGATTATTTGTCTTACTGTCACAACATCATGATAATTTTCACATATTTCTAATATTTCTTCTTAGAAAGAAGCCTAAGAAAATATGAAAGATCGCCAGTCCATGGGCAACACAGAGAAATACAGAGAAATTCATGCACACACACAAATCTTAGGAGAATTTAGAGACCAATCAACCTGGTAGTCATATTTTTGAATGGTGGGAGGAAGCCGGAGTGTCTGGAGAGAAACCATGCATGCACAGGGAGAACATGCAGAAAGACCCCGAGCTACGAGCCGAGCCCAGGATCTTCTTATCCTCTTGCTGTAAAGCAACAGTGCTACCAACTGAAGCACTGTTCAAAACTGCAAAACTGCACTCCTTAAACTGCAAATCAGGTTGGAGCTGTTAAATGTCAAGCGATGAACACTTAATGCATGGTTTTTCAGAATTTTAGCAAGGTGTTATTGTATTTAGCATGATGTTATTAGGTTGTAGTGTTTTTTTAGTTAATTTACTGTGGTTGTGATCTACACCTAGGACTGCAAGAAACTAAGGAGAGGATTCCTTCTTCTGAAAAAGGGGGAGAGACCAGGAGAAAAGTAGCACTAGCAGGCCATGTACAGAGGGCCAGGATCAGAACCAGAGGAGAGTCTGCAGAATGGACTAAAAGAGAACCAGCAGGGAGGGGGGAGCAACAGTAGAGGACTTGTAGCGAAAGAGAGGCCCTGGAGGGGCAGCAGCAGTGGTGTCACTCTTGGCATTTGGAAGCAGTGGACCTTAGGGAGCAGGCAAAGTCTAGGGCTTTGCTTTCTAAGTATCAGTCTGTACGACTCATTTCCCCTTCCAAATATAATTCCTGAGGAGAATAACTGGGGACCTGCTGTCTTGGAGATGGCCACTGTTATGACGATTTGGGGTTGTTTCTGGTTTCACTAATGTTTTGTATTTTCTTGATCACTTGGTTGTGTGAGCCCTGCTATAGTTATTTGTTTTAATTTTTGCTTTTGATTTGTTAATCTGCAAAGACCATTTTAATTTATTATTTGTGGTAGTTCCTTTCTTATCATCCCTGCTATCTATCTGTCTGTTTAGTATTTAGGTTAGTCTTAGGTTCTGTTTTTTGTTTCCCCTCCTATCCATCCTTCCTCTTCCCTCAGCCTGCCAGCCCACTCCTCTTCCCAGCTGTTTTCTGTTTTCTCAACTTTCCTCTGCTTGCGTTTCCCCTCAGTTGCTTTCATTTCTCCATGATTACCCCCTTCGGTTTTCCTGTTGTTGGGCTTCCAGCCCTGAAGGACTGAACTAGAGAGGTTGGTATAAGAACTATTCATCCCAAAATGCACTGCATTAACCTACTTTCAAATTCAGCAGCAAGGGGAGGAGTTTCACTGTGTGAATGTGACATCGTATTAAAACAGTCATCCTGCTGGCTGGTGACAACCAGAACTTCTTCCACCACTCCCTCCTAGTTTCCCTTGGTCTTACTTTTAATAACCACTTTAGTCAATAGGCTTTCATTTTCCCGAGGTGAAACATTTCCAATCACTATTGAGTTTGTCATCTGTATTAAACAACTTTATTTTACTAAATATTAAAATACTGATTATAATTTAAAAAACACACTTAAACACACAAGTAGGGCTGTAACTATTCAATGAATGATTCAAGCACCTTGCATATTCAAATGATCTGCGTCTAAGCTTCGTTATGTTTTACTATTTAGTGCCATGTATGCTGGCCAGATGATTATTTGTGTTGCGCTACACTCTCACTTCTGCCAGTGAGTTGTTGACAGACACTAAGTGCTATTAGTACCAAACGTCCTCTTTTCCCTGGATATGTCTGGGTTTTCATAGTTTCTCTGAGAACCAATAAGCATCCTTAAATTGACTGGAACAATGCCTGGAATACCGCAGCCTTTCTCCCAGAGCTGCTGCATGGTGGCTGATTCAGAGAAAATGGCAGCAAAGTGCGCAGTGGGTGTTCAGATTTTTGTATAATTTTTGTCCAGGTTGACTCAAAAATTAGTCATTTTTGTTACAGATTAACTTTCTAAGCTACAGAAAAGTAATTATTAGGGATGCAGAGATATGAAAGACAGGAAAGTGGGTTGTGAGAGAAGGGGAAGATGCAGGAAAGGTCATTGAGCCAGGACTTGTACCCATGACAGTAGCATCGAGAGCATGGGTCATGCCTTACTCCTGTACCACTGCCGCACACAGGAGATCATTTTAAAATTATTTATTTTCAGTCAGAAAGTTGTTTTTTCCAATTATACCAATGCCTTTCTCATGTGGGAGTGGGAGCGCTTGATTAAAATACACAAAACACTCACACCATCGAATATGTTACATGCTAGTTGTCTTTATATCAGACCGAAATGAATGATGTCATAATTTCTTGTTATTGGACCAATAGCAATAAATTATTAGTCCAATAATAATTATCAGGTCTATAATTATTGTGCATTTGTAGAAAGAAGCCTAATGTGTGAGCTTGAGAAGCCAGGATAAGTATCAATGGTGCATCTACATGTGAGACTTTATGGAAGGACATATCAGTGTTTCAAAATTCCTTTTTTTTTTTCTTTTATGTACATAATTAACAGGCCAGCTTTAGTGTGACCATAATGGACAATCAGGCAACAGGATGAGAACATCATGGATCCTACATGCCAGAAAGTAGACAAATATTTAGAAAATCCCAAAAGAACTTTTTTTTTTTTATAAAAAAAAAGAGCAAAATATCTGCAACATGAGTTGGGGAATTAACAAGACATAACAAGCATGATATATTATTTCGAATATTAATCCAATGTCAATGTTGTCCCTTTGTTCTTACAGTTTGAAGTTAAAACTGATAACACTAAGGATCCTTCTCTCTTGCTCTCGGCGAAGGCGGACCCTTTTTACCTCTGCTTCCTCTCTGCCCATGCCTGCCCTGCTTGCTCTGTTTTTGTCCTGTCTTTTTCTATATTTTTGGAGCCTTTCTTTGCACATCATCCAGATCTACAAATTATGGATCTGGTCAACCGATCTCTCAATCCAATTGATAAAATTTTTGACGAGAAGACTGGGCACAGGAGAGCCCTCTTGTCCTGCGGGGACACACCCAGCAGGATTCACCCTGGATTTATTCATGATAACAGGATTTCTGCTGTTTGGAGCTTGTGGATTCCTGGATTATCGACACATTTGTGACGGACTTGGCCGAACTAGCGAACACTCAGACTGTTGGTGTGGACAGAGATGCAAGCTGGATGTGAGTCTTGCTGAGACTCGCAGCCCAGCTGAGGACTCTAAATCTCACTAACCGGATGGAATCGATCTTGGAGAAGTTGCTAGTTTCGGCTCAGTGGAACGGCCAAACTAATTTGGACAATTGGGAACTGAGATGTATCGGAGAGACTTGAGGGAAGATTGAAATTTATAATCTTCTCGACCTAAGACTGTATCTGTATCTAAATTGGCTTTCCCTGTGTCGCCTTGGAAGGGCTTCATATTTCCAATCTCCTTGAAGATATGTAAACACAATGCTCCTTCCCACCTCACCACTTTCTGTTATCCATGCAGCTGTGGAGCTGAGCACTCCCAAAGACATGCCTTAACAACACCTTGTTCAGACTTCTGCCGGGAGGCTGAGAAACGTGGTTTCATGGCCCTGTGATGTCACCACCTTCACTCATGTCTTTGTTATATCCGAATGTTGCCATTTGCCCTAATGTGTCCTTTCCTCATTTTTGTTTTATTTTGTTAGAAACTATGGAGTACTCCCTATTTAACTCAGAAAAGGATTATTTTAGTTTATTAGTAATTTTAGAAATTATGGAGTTTGCACTATTTAGATCAGTATTATACAGCCCAAAAATGGAATCAGTATTAGAATTAGAATTAGAATAACTTTGTAGAAACTGTGACTACTTACTTTTAACCCAGAAAAGGATTTAGAACAAACTTAGAATTTAGACCAATACTGCCTCATTATTATTAAGAAACTGTGGAGTACTCACTTTTAATCCAGAAATGGAATTAGATTAGTCACTCTTTAGCTTATTTTATCAGAAACTGTAGAGTACTCACTATTTAGATGCAGAGACCAGAAGACCAGAGGAAACTTGTGGATCAACATTGTTATACTATTTTTCAGACTCCTGTTCTCCCAGCCCAGAAATGGAATTAGATCAGAGGATACTTAGCAACCCTGAACAGGAGCACCTAGTTTACATACTTTAGATGAACATTAGATTATTTTTCTTCTTTTGCTCTTTTTATTCTTCTTCTTTCCTTTGGTTTGTTATTTTGTTTGTATTTCCTTTTAATTAATGTAAAGCACTTTGTATTGACTTGTTGCTGAAAATGTGCTATATAAATAAAATTACCGTACCTTATCTAAATTCATAAAGGTCAGTTCTCAAAAACAAGTAGATGGAATCTTGTCCTATATGACAAATGTTTGTTCTTAAAGGATGGAAATTTAGACATCCTAGAAATACTTCTAATTCTGGCAAAGCATTTTTTAGTTCTTCTGCTGCTGCATTGTTCCATTTTTCTTTCACCACAATACAAAGAACTACTGGCAAATGTAATAGTGGAGTGAAACGATTTGTTGTGAAATAAAGATATGTGGTACAATGATTCTGATAAAACTGTATAAAAGAAAATGTGTCTACTTTGAAATGACTAAGACATTTCAAAAGAGAATGGTTTTGTAGTAATCATGTTGCTTGATCTTAAAGACGTTCTGAAATTCTTTCGAGTTTCCAGGCAGTGCTGTCAGCATGAAGTAGAAACAAAGAAATTACCCCCAATTATAGCTAAGTGTTTTTGGCTGCTGATTGTGTCTTTTGCCACAGAGCATGCACACAATCACACACTTTCCCTGCACATAAATACACACATTGTTTATTTTAGATTACATGACTTAGAAAGTGTTGTATTTCAAGATGCTAATAAAAAATGCATTACATTTGTCTTATTTTAAAACACGAATAAAAAGCATTCATGTATCCATAGGCAGTCTAAGGAATACAACACATCAAATCTTGGGGGTGCTGTGGTGGTGCAGGGTTAAAGCACAACCCATGTATGGAGGCCTTCGTCCTCAACAGCAGCTGTCACAGGTTCAACTGTGACAGCTGCATGTCTTCCTCCTCTCTTATTATCCACTTTTCTGTCTAACCACTTTCAAATAAAGGCCTCTAGAACCAATAAAACCTTAAAAGAAAGAAGATCTCAAATCCATGCTTTCTGCTAGTGCATGTAAGTGGGTAGGGCTCACTAAGAAAGTCAAAACTGTATTTTAACAGATGGCTTGCACCAGAACCAGGCTCAGCATTAGCAGCAACATAAACAGTCGCCATGATAACATCGAAATATTCACAGGGCAAGTAAAACCTTTCAATGTCCAGGAAACATATTCGTGATATGATCCTTGACTGTGATATGAGCAGGATTGCACCAATGATTGTTTTTAGTAGAACAATAAGCCCCCCTCCTTTCCACTGAACACTCTCGGTTAAATCTCTGGCCCTTGATGGAGACATTGGCATCAGGAGTGTCCCGGTCCAGCTATGTCTCCGTAAAGCATATTAAGCTACATTCCTGGTACTCCCTCTGGCTCCTGGCCAGCGCTGTTAATTCCTTCATCTTGTTAGCCAGCAATCTTATGTTGCCCACAGAAACAGAGGGGAGAAACGGCTTTATATCTCTTCTTCTCCATAAGCCTCTGTTGTTTCTCCCTTATTGCTCTCCTCAGCTGTTTGTTTTCTCCTCTGCAGCCCCTTTGTGTCCTTCTCCAGATCTCTTAAGGGATTCCTGTGGGTCTGGACACTATGCAGGTCGGCTTCAACGCAATCAGCTGATCCCTGCTGTAAACAATGCTGCCAAGTTGTTGTGCCTGGCAAAGTAAAAATCTTGCGAAAAAATAGGTCAAGACTCTCTTAACCAACATTGTTAAAAAATTAACTTCTTGTAACATTCAAAAAAGTCTGAAAAAAAATTTAAAAGTAAAAAGATGGATGCACACAAAGGGGGGATTATACATTGTACCTATTAAAACATCATAAATTTCCTCAGCTTTAATTTAAGCCATATGTAATAGAAGTCATGGTGCTATGAATATTTTTGTGACCAATTCTATCCCTCATTGAAACAGGTTTTGTGGACGTGACTCAATGCATTCTAATGATGGCTGCAGGTGAATGTCACAACCAAGTGGCCAATAGGCCAATCCAGTAATCGATGGGTATTTTTGCTATACTTTTTTCTCCAGCTTCTCTCTATGGGACAATAAATTGTATTTCTAATTTATTACAGACTGCACAAGAGATATTGCTTTGACCGCTTCAAATAAATATTTAGTCATCATCCTAATAACTATGTTTGCTTCATAATGGAAAAATACAATGATATGAAATTCTGGCAAAATGCTGCCACCCCTGAAAAATCCTTGCCCCTCACTTGACACCCAATAAATATTTTTCTAAATTCACCACTGTATGTTAGAGTGTTATTCCTTCATCAAAACCATTCCTGAAGTGTTGCATTTTATCTCCAGTGGCAACCATTCAGCTGTGCAAAACGTCTGGGTGGATGGACCAAGTGCTTCCTTCTAGGTGCAGCTCCTCCTCAGAGCTGCAGTTTCACCCATCTCCTGTGGCTCCCCCACTCAGCTCCATTGGACTAGCTAGCATCAATTAGCAAACACATGAGGGAACTGCGCATCTCTGCCCCCTACTGGTGGAAGAAGCAAGTATCTGTGTGAGAGAGCTATGCTGTTATTGGCATTCGGTGGAATGTAAACAGCATTAATAATGACTACTACTAGCTCTCCCGGCAGATGGAACGGCCTACACTTAACTGACATCAGATCTAGATCTGGGCAGCAGTTGGTGTCTGTAATCTTATCTGTGCTTCAATTTTTCTGAATGTAGACACACAGACCTCCTCCTCTGCTCTTTCCAGAGTTTGCGTTTCTGTCATAAGGATCTATTTGGAAACTGTACTGGGTTGTCTGGGACATTTGGGCACAGTCATGACTCTGTGACAATGAAAACACAACAGTCTCGGGCGTATTTGTTTGTGGAAATAAGATGTTCCACTTCATCAAGCTTGCTGGACATGGCTTATGCGTTTGTGGGGAGTAGGCTGGGGAGTGGTTGCTTGTGAGAATGTTTACTCAGCCTGGCTTGTAGACCTCCATGGCTTCCTGATTTCTGATAACACCCACAAAGCTGGCGTTTCTTCCTAAGCCTTATCACAACCCATAGAGATCCCGGTGAGCTTGATATCTTCTCTGGAATGGAATGAGTCAGATGAGTCACTCATTATGTCAATGTGACACTGCTGTCCTATTTTACTGGTGCCTTAACAATCCAACCAATAATAACAGGTATCCAGCCCCTCATATTCAGGTTTTTCTACCTGCCTATCTGGGGCAACTGCTTTCTCCAAAGAGGATTTGATGCGAGTCTGCCATCAGGTTTCCTTGCATCCCTTAGATGTTCCCAAAAAAGCAATTGTCACTCCTTTAGGTCTATTTGAGTTGAACCTCTGAGCACTTGAGGAGGGAGCTAGAGAACGGCTGGCCGAAAGTAGCGTTCATAAATCGGATCAACCTTGAGCTAAACGCCGCTTGCTCGGCGGATATTGGAAAATCCAATATCCAGCTTGAAACTAACGTCACTGCAGTCGGTAACACAATAAAACCACCGGGATAAAGTTTGTTTTGCTCTGTGGCCTGCAAAGATGGCACCGAGTGACTGCACCTAAACGCCCCACAACGTCTGACGCAGTGACGTTGGTTCCAAAGGTCTATTGGCCAATAGGAGACATAGAAGGCAGCTCTCCTCATTAACATAATGATGCAGCAGAAAAACAGCAAACGGAAAAACAGCGAGCAGAAATACAGCAAACAGAAAAGGGAGAAGAAGAAAAAAAGCCAAAGCAAAATATAAATTTTTCTTGACAAAACACATGTTTAGGGGAAATAAAAAAGAAAATATATATACATTACTTGATGGAAACGTATGTGTAAGGAAAAGGAAAAACTAAAAATATATTTACACTTTTATTTCTTATTAAAACATATATTTATGCAGGTCAATATCCACCCTTTGTAAAAAGCACTTAGAAGCAAAAAAGGGGACAAACATATAGAGTGAACCCCCAAGAGGGTACGGGCATCCAATGATGCCAAAAAAGCCTTGTCTAATGCTGCATTTTTGTTCAATCCATCTCCAGCGGCTCATGTGGCTCTAACTCTGATCATGTAGTTGGGGCAGTTTGTGGATGATGCTTGGCAACCCTTTGCTTTTTTTAAACCAAGAAATTCTGGGATACTGAAAAAAGTATATAATTTATAAGTTGGGTTCATTCCAGTATAATCTTAGTATTCTGTGAAGCTGACTGCATGTGCATCTTGCTAGACAGACAGTAAAGAGCTTGCTTGGATTACTTTATTCCACAGAATCTTGTAAAACTGAAACAAAGCACTTTAGTGTGTTGTCTTACAAGTGCACTCTTAAAAACTGTAAACTAAATTATTCAATCTGTGTTGAATGGCATAAACTAGGGTTTCCAACTGTTCCTTAATAACCGGGACGTCTTGTATTTTAAGCCAAACTGAAGTGTCCTGTAAGGGACACTCTGATTCCCGTATTTGACTGCAGCCTACAATTTGTATTTAATTATATGGTACTAAGCTCCTTATAGACCAAGATAAAAAATTAAGGTAACACTTTATTTGAAGGGGGGTGAATAAGACTGTCATGACACTGTCATAAACATGACATAACACCTGTCATAAACATGAATAAGTCTTCATGAATATTTATGACTGTTGTCATAAAGCGTCATTCGGTAAATTATGACACTTTTAATACAAAGTTGACATTATTCAAAATGTCTTTGTTATGACAACTTGACATTAACCAATAAAACATTACTGTTTAAACTTTACCTTTAATAACATAAAGTTATCTAATTTTTAAAGTGCAATCAGTAATACTTTTATAACAAATTTATATCAGTAATGATTTCTTGGTTAATGTCAAGTTGTCATAACAAAGATATTTTGAATAATGTCAACTTTGCATTAAAAATGTCATAATTTACCGAATGACGCTTTATGACAACAGTCATAAATATTCATGAAGGCTTATTCATGTTCATGACAGGTGTTATGTGATGTTTATGACAGTGTCATGACAGTCTTATTCAATCCCCTTCAAATAAAGTGTTACCAAAATTAATGTCGAAGAAGAAAGTGCGTTGCATGTGTGCTTCCTCTATAAATATCTACTATACATTTTTATGTAAAAACATACATTTGTATGTATTTATTATGTTTATGATATAGAGTCCAAATGAGAAAGGCAAAGTGTTTTGATATTTGAAAGGTAGTGAAAAACACCTCAATTAATTCAATAGCAAAGTAATTGAAAGGAAAAAATTAATAATTGCATAACAATTATTTTTTTGTCTATGTTTCATATTACATCTGTGCCAGCACACATAGTGGAAGTAGAAAAATTGTTGCTTCTTGAAAAACATCTGTGAGAATGTTAATCTACTGAATGAACACAACAGAAGATACTGAAGAGAGAGGAAAAACTTAAGAGAGCTGAAGATTGAGACAGTGCTTAAAACGGCAGTACGTAAAGTTTACAAAAATAAATACATTTGTTAAAACTGTCACCCTGTCATGGCAGTGACAGGGTGACAGTTAATCTGATAATCTGTGAAAAATCGAGCTCCTCCACCTCTTCCCTGAACTACTGTTGCCGTCTGGAGAAATGCACCCTTAATGGTCTGAAAAAAAAAAACAATCAGCGTCCGGAGGAGCGTCTTATCATTGCTGCTCATTGTGATAATGGCAGAGAAACAACTCACCATTCCAGGAAAATTGTTTATTTGCCATCATGCTAACTAGCCTTAGCAATAGTGGCAGGTAGTGTTGTGGTGAACCAACTGTAGCATAGTGTAAACCAGGCGTGTTGCTTTCTTCACCAGCAACACACCTGGTTTGCACTTGGTTACAAAACCAAGTGCAACTATAATGAGGTCACAAACACAGGACTGATCTTCAGGGTCATTGTACTTCAACAATCTGGTATAACAGAACACTATTATTTCATCAGTGTGTGAGGAACATCTGCATGCAACAGTCTCTACTGGCATCTATCAGAATTGTTTTTCTTTATCATGTGATGGTATAGAGTTTTTCGTTTTTCATTTTAAAAATCAATGTATTTAACAATTCACAGAGCAAAACATAATTTTACTAATTAAAAATCATGGGTAAGGCAATGCATCTGAAGGACCTGTAGCCACACTCCTGAACTACCCTTGAAGACCAGCACTGTGGTGGATCCCTTGAGAATATCAGGCTTCAGTGAGTCAGGTACCACAAACTGGTGTCTCTTGCATATAACTTGGTCTTTAGACAGTCAATAGAGGATTTCATTGGACACAACACATTCCTCCTAGTGTTTGAGGTACTTGATGACCATTGTTTGTCCATTCAATCTTTTTCTTCTAGATGGATGATGGTCACGGTCAACATTGCTATGTTGACCGTAAATATATGTCCTTTCAACCATTGGTTAAATTTGACACACACAGACCGTCTGAGTGCCAAAAACTGAAGATGGTGGGCTGGGTGTTTCTTTTGAGCAGGTGTGAGAAAGTTGCTGGCAAATGCTACCGGCAAGTCACACTCTTACCCTCCTGAACTTGCGAAAGGACTGCACCCAAACTGTCCAGCGAAGCATCAATAGAGAGGACAAATAAGCAGTCAAAGTCTTGGTGGGCCTTTAAGCTCCATGAATGCTAAAAGATTTTCATCCGTCCAATCAGCTGGAGTCCGTTTGTGGAACTGGAGTTTTTGCTTGGTGGTTATCTTTAGTTTGTGCTTCTGTTTTTCACCAGTCAGTATATCAAACAGTGTTCTGGCAATAGCAAAACAGTTGGGAACGAAATGTTAGTATTAGCTGACCATGCCGTGAAATGATTGGTACGGATAAAACTGGGACTGTCCCAGAAATCAAGCATGTCACTCTATGTTTAGATTTTAGTTACATATCAGTGATAAATTTTTGTTGCACACCAGAGTCACTGAGTTGAATTAAGTCAATTCAATAGATATATTTTACTCTACAAAATATGGAAAAAGGGGACCAAAACAATGTGACAAATAAAGTAAAGGAGTAAAACAAAACAGGAATGGAAAATTGGTTCTTATTGCCAATTATTACATAATGAAAGTAATGAAAATCGCATCATTTTTGTTCTCATGCCATCCTTGTTATTCTTGTCTCAACTCCTCTAGAGAATTTTTGATTGGTCAGAAGTTTGTGAGTGTGCTTGTTTATGCAGAAAACAGCCTCAACTACTCAGTTTCCAGAATACAGTTCTGGAGAGCAGGCTGGATATTTTTGAGAAACAATTGTCCAAGGCCATGAGGAAGTACAACACATGGCCTTGGACTTCCTCTGATGAACTGCCCCTGCTCATTTCTGGTTCAATGAACCATTAAATGTCCCTCTGATGCCTTCTGTTTTTCTTTCTTTTCTTTTTTTTGTTTTATTTTGACTTCTGATAACATGGGAAAAAAAATTAGGTTTTCCAGTTCATCAGTGACTATTTCCTCCTCTTCCTAACTTCTGAACTTATAATAGTCATTCCTTTCTGCCATGATTGTTGTGTTTACTGTAACTACAAACATGACAAAACATCATGACGTATACTTTAGCGGAAGGGTCTTCACAGTAGCTCAGCTCAGGGTATCTTGTTGAACGTGACACTTGTGTGTGAAAATGAAACTCTTGTAACCATGTGAGCGCATTGACTCTTTGACTTCGGCTCAACCAGGTTAAACCCTGGACTTTCTTTAGCTCTGATGAAAGCACTAAAAGACAACCAACCCAAATCTAAAAACACCCTAATGGTTTAACATAATCTATTGTGTATAATAGAATAAATATAGATACACGGTACCCCAAGCTTACCTCATTCATTATCTCCCCCAGAAACTCTTTTCAAGGAGATATAATATACAGGAGAGAGGAGGCAGAGAGTGGGAGTCAGAGCTGGAGTTCCTGAAGTTGTCACTCTGTCCTCCATACTTAATGAAAGTAAAGGGTCAAGAAAACACACACTGCCAGGCATGTAATACAAATTATAATGAACACGATGTGTTCTAGTCATTAAGTGATCAAATGAAAACGAGGTAATTCAAGGCAGAAGTGTTAAAATGAAGGCACTTTTGACAGTGTTTAAATAAAAAATAACACATTAATTAAAATGTAATGATCGGAAATTAATTAGGTTCTGAAATGACTTCATGTTTACATTCTTCTATCATTATTAACAGAAAATATACTATACTTCACCTATACCTCTGTAACATATTGTTCATCTCAAAATCAATTTTCTTCTTGCATACATCCCAAAACTACATCTTGTTAAAATAAAGTTAAACTCTGTAGTCAATATTAATACGTGACCAAACATCCTGGTGACTTGACTAGGCCATGGCCCCTTACAGCTTGTGGGGCTCTGCTACGCAGAAAATATCAGTTAATTTAAAAGTCAACTCTTCAAAAACTGTCAACAAATATTTCCTCTCAACTTTTATATTCTTATGTAAACAAGCAATAAAATATTTTTTCCTGTTTGTCCTGCTACAATTTCTGGAAATGTTATATGATAAAAATATTGATGCTTTTATTATTACTTATTTATTTTACTATTATTGGAGCCTTGCAACAAAATTTCTTTCAATATATATATTTTTAAGTGCACAGTTAAATGACAATTAAATCTGTCTATGTCTAAAACTCTGAAGGCACCAAAACTATGTGCTTGCATTTGTTGATTTTCTCATGTAGAGAGGGTAGTTCTACATTCACATTTCTCTTTGTCTGAGATACATATAAAACTTTAAAAAAATACATTAATTTCTCAAGGATTTTCTTTCATGTCACACAACCTAATTTACAAAATATTTGTAAATACATGGTTTCAAACTTTAGCTGTCCTGCTAATTACATAAAGTGGCGACGTTAACTTTTAGGGTGTTTTCAGCTGACAGTCCAGGAGACTCAGTTCAATTGGGAAGCAAAATCTGATACACTTTGAGCTGGTGTCGGTCAATTTCATGCACAAACCAAACCCTTTGACAAACCTGTTAACCTTCTCATCTCTGAACCACTGAAGGCTGAAGGAAAGGACACAAAAACACCTCTGATGAAAACATGAGCTTAACTTCGCAAAATGTAAAAAAAAAAAAAAAAGCTCATCTTAAGATGGTTTACCTCTCACAGGCTGCGTGAGAAAATGTGTGAGGAATGCTAAGGTGTAATTATAGTGTCTATGTTTGTTTAAAATACAATCCCTTCAAACTATTACTCTTGTTTTCCCTGTATTTTTAGGCTTTTCATTTAGAACGTTATTGTTTGTGAAAATTGTAGTGGCTGGTCTAAAAAGAGTACACCACCTTTATAATGAAGCAGTTTATAGTCTTTCATATGTTAAGGTTTTGGGATGTACCTATTTTTTTTTTATCAAACTTTATATTTTTGGTTGAGTGTGTGTTAGATATTATTATAGGAGACTCTGTGTGCAGTTTATAAATTTAAAGCTCGATTTAGATATTTTTAAAACATTGACTTTGTTGTCCTTAAGCCACGTTGTCTTTACTTTGGCTGCATGCTGAGGGTCATTGTTCATTTGGAAGATCAATATGTGCCCAACCTTTTACTTCCAGGCTGATTTCTCCAGATATTGCTTCAATATTTCTACATAATATTCTTTCCTCATGATCCCATATGGAGTGCACTAGTTCTTCCTGCAGCAAAACATCAACATGACATGATGCTGCAACCTTCACACTTAACAGTTAGGGTGAGACAAGCATCTCCACTTTGTCCCCTAATGTAGGCATTATGCCCAAACAGTTCAACTTTACTTTTATCAGACCACAGGACATGTCTCCAAAAATGAAGATATTTGTCCCAGTGGACATCTGCAAGCTGCAATCTGACATTTTATGTTTCTTTTGTTTGTTCCTTTCAGCCCATGTGCCAATGAACAGTTTGACTCTGTCTGACCAGCTTCAGCAGCATCTCCACAAGCTCTGGGGTTAATCTGCACATTTTGGACCAGAACCCGTTCATCTTTTGCAAAAGAACCCGTCTCCTTCTTGAGTACCATGATGGTTGGACATTCCCATCATGTCTATCCTTGAATAAAATTATTTGAGTGGATGATGGCAACTTCAAGCATCAGTCAATTGTCCCCAAGGATGAACCAGACATGCAGCTCCACAATTCGCTTCCTGATATCATAGTTGATTTCTTTTGACTTTCCTGTGATGTCAAGCAAAGAAACAAAGTGTTTCAGTTGACCTTAAAACACATCCACAGGTATGACTCCAATTAGCTCCAATGTGACAGGTAACCTATCAGAAGTTTACCAAAATGTAAAATTTGGTCAGTATCTCTGATAATGACCTAATATGTGTAAACTTTTGAATTGGAGCAAAGTTATATAAAAAAAAAACCTCTAAAAATGTTATTACTAAGTTTGCTGGCATTTAGGAGATTGGAATAATTTCAGTATAATTTCTAATTTACCAAAAACAAGAATAGTTTGGTCGGACTTAATTTCAGATGGGAGATATAAATGTGTGTGTTTTTATTCACACTTTAATTCATGCCTTTAAGCCAAAAAGTCTCTAACACCATGAATTAAAGTCATGTTTAAGTCATGAATTTCTTGACTATATAAACTGTTGATGAATAAATGAGCTGCTTGTGATTTAAAAACTGAAGTCCACGATTAAGCTGTACTGTAAAAACATTAAAAATGTGGATTTAAAGGTCTTGCTATCTTTTAAATTTAAAGCATTTCCATTTATTTATTTATGGCCATGTAATTAGATAGAAATGTGACCTTATTGTCATGATCCGTGTTTCTGTGTATTTATTTTAAGGCTTTCTGTGTTCAGTTTCTGTCCTGTGAGTCTCTGTGGTTTCTGCGTCTTCCCCGTTGATTGCTTCCCAGGTGTGTCTCATTCCTTGATTACCCTCCCTGTGTATTTAGTCCCACCTGTTGTCTGTGTTCCTCATCAGATCCTTGTCGTATGTCATCTTTGTCAGCGTCAGTCGTCACAGTAGAACTGGTTAAGTCCTATGTAGGTGTCAGCTCTCGTTTTCAAGGCTACCTGTAATTAGCTGTGTGCTTTACTCTCTGCTGTGCTGCCTGTATTGGACTGTTTGAGCTCTCTCTATTAAATCATCTTCATCATCATCACCATAACCTGGGTCTCGGTGTTAATCCTCACCACCTCTCAATCACCGCTTCATGACACTTATTGAGTAATAGCCCTGTTGTTTAAAGGCGAAGGTTTTATTTTGTGGGATCACTAGACCTGGATTTCTTCCAGCTAAGGAAGAAGATTGAGAGCCTTCCCTCTGAACAGACCCAGAGTCATTCCGAGTGGCCTGGGAGAACAGCGTGTTCTTCCATCACAAACCTCTTCAGCTGTGCAGCAGGACGACCTGCAGTACTCACAAACTATGACTCTTTGGGTTGACCTGGCTTGAACCCTAACTATTCTCGCCACCTGGCCTAACATTTATCTGAGCTCAGGTACTGTTATTGTATTTTATTTTCATGCTGACTTTCTCTTGTTTTGAACAGTGTACCAACTGTTAACAATAAATCTACAGGTTTAAGAGTAACTTACCTGTGACTTCAGACATTCCTCTGCACTCTTTACCTCAGGCCCCCTACAAACCTGTTGGCACAATCCCTTTAAACCTGAACCTTAACTATACTGAATAAAAGCATGCAATCTCTTCTGATTTAACTTGGTCTAAAGTTAAATCAGACCAAACCTATCCTGTTTTAACTCATCCAGTTAAAATGACCAAAATTATTCCGATTGGCTAAATGCCACAATAACAAGAGAAATGTCTTCAGAATCAGAAGTTTGCATACATTTCTTCAGAATTTAACAATGCCTTTGAACTGCATAATTTTTGGTAAACATTGCATACTAGCATCTCATATTAGTTTGCCTGTATTGTGGCCCATTGCTCCTGGCAGATCTGGTGGAACTGTTAGGATCTTGGGTTGTTTTGGGGAGTTTTCTGGGTTTTCTGTCTTTTTTATTTGTTATCTGTGTTTTGCCTTCGTTATTCTTGTTTTGATTAGATCAGTCTGGTTTTGGTCTTACTTTAGATCAGTCTGTTCTTATTTTGTTTAGTTAGATGATGTTTATTTGTTGTGTTGGCTGATCTTGCAACAGTTATATTCATGTTTTCCCAGCTCCCCTGTAAGAGTTTCCTTCTCCTTGCTGTGCCACCACTTTCTCTCTCGCTCTCTTCTCTCCCCTCACAGCTGCACCTTGTTTTCTAATTAGCACTGGCCCATTGTTCCAGCATTCAAAGGCCGAGTATTTAACCACCTCTCCCTCATTTGCTCCTTACTGGATCTTCTTATTACCTTCATGCAACTTTGTCCCTGTTTTGTTGCTCTGTGGTCTTCTATTTTTTGTGTTCTGCTATTGAGTCCATCCTCTCTAGCACATATTATGACGGTAACTGAGTCAGGTCGTCTCACTCGCACACGCCTTTTAAATCCAGTCTTTTGAATCAAACGTTTCTGTTTGAAGCCATGAGGAAAGCTAAATGTGGGCTGAAAGGAAGATGGCCAGAGCTTGAGGAATAACTCCACAGTTGGGTGCCTGAATAACGTGCTGTGAGGCTTGTTAACAGTGCAGTTACCTCACTACGTCCCCATAGTTGCCAAGGCCATGAATATTTTCAAGGGTTTTTATTGTCATACCAACTCACATTTGTATGTTTGTGGTATGAAATTTCTATTCAGGTCACCCCCAATACACTCGCACAAATGTGAGCCACATTCAGGATGTTCTGACACAAAACACATTTTTTCCGGCAATTTTGTTAATAGTAAACGTTAGATAAAAAATACAATAACACATTTTCTTTTTTCCTTTACTTCACACAGTGTGTACCTTGAGTGCTGTTGATCACCAGCTCTAATGGCGGTCATTGTCAACCCAGGCCTTGACCGATCCAGTGCACTGGAGATGTTCTTGACCTGCATGTTACTTTTGGCAAATGTTTCATGCCGGATGTTCTCCCTGACAGATTTAAAACGCCCACTTTTAACAATGTACACATTAATTTACACACGCATGCACACGTACATGCGCGCACACACACACATATATATATATATATATATATATATATGTCTGTGTATGTGATTTTAAAGTTAAGGTTTGAGACCAAATTTCAGGTATGCTTTCTAGTAAACATTCCGTGAACATGAAGGTTCCTAGAGCCTGAGTTGGCATATGACGCTCCCACCACCATGTGGAACACAGGTCTGTGTTTTGACTGTTTCCTTCCTTCTCCAAGCAAAAGCAACATCTCTCTGGCCAAAGAGCTCCAGTTCAGCCTCGTCAGATCAAACTTGGAACAGACTTCCAAAACACATCACCATGTTTCAAATGTTTGAGCAAACGTTATTGATGTGCCATTGTTTCAGCAAAGGAGTTTGTCCTACTCTGACCTCGGAGTCCTCCACAGTGGACAACTTTCACAATTGTCTTCCTTGACACATCATCTCCAGTAGAGTCAAGCTGAGCAACAACCTTCTTGGGAGAAATTCAGAGTCCTTGTTGATATTTGCTTTTTTTTCTTTTTTTTTTTTTCTTTTTTTGCCCTCAAAGTTTTTTTAAAAAAATCTTGCACACATGGCCACGCCCAGGGTTGTTTCCAACAGACTTTGTCTCCTGATCCCTTGCAGTGATGCATCATACAGCTGTGCTACACACCATGAAACATTTGGAAAAGACATTGTAACCTTCACCCTCACAATAAGTGTGTCTACCACTGTCTTTCTGAGGTTCAGACTATTTATTTGTTCTTTATATTGTCTTGATGAATGTGCTTGATGAGATGAATGAGAGTAGTTCCACAGTTCAAGTGCCACAGTCCTGCTAACCAGAGTTCCTTAAGGTTAACTTTTGATTACTCATGAGAAATGTGAAAGCTAAGAGAGTTCAGGTGTGGTTTTAAAACTAATTGAATGACCAGATTTATCTTGGAAGCAGAGAACACAGAAAATGTTTCACTTTTTTCCCCTAACAATTTGGGACATCAATAAAACATACAGCTCAAACTTTGAAGATTTTGTTTTTGCTCTTTTGGAAGCCTTACAAGTATGAACAGTTTTACTAAGGTCATTTCCATGAACACATTAACAGTGTTGTCTGATTTCAAGAGGGAGTCCAACAATTCTGACCACAGCTGTAAACCTCAAATATCAAAAACATGTTTTGGAGCCAGAAAAGGCTCATGTCCTCTCATGTGTTTTGTAACAGCAACCTTAATGTAACTGCTTTAAAATTGAAAGAAAGAAACACAATATGCTTTAAACGTTTGTCTGGGATTACAGGTTCCAAGCTTCTTCAGCCTCCACATCACACTGTGGCTGGGAGACTTGGAGGTTCTGGATCTGTTCTCACATTGTTTCATTAACAGTTCTGGTAGGCAAAAAACATGTGCTTAGTATACAATGACATGATCACCACACGTAGATATAAATTTGTTGCCTCTTTATTTTTGGTAATAGCTATTCAGCCTCTGCATCTGGAGATGGTTCAACATTTCCTGGCCTACAGCACTTTTTTTGAAAGGCTCATTTTGAAACATCATGCTTGTTTAGCTTTTCTAAGCTATAGAAAAAAAAATCCATCAGACCACATCAGAAAAGAGAACAATTCCCACAGCTTTTAATTACGTTTGAAATGTGGTAGCAATAATATTGAGATTTCTAATTATTTTCAAAGAAGCTAAGAAAGAAAAGCCTTCAGGAAATAAAAGTCTTTGCCTCACATGGTTCCACTTTAGAGCCTTAAAGAGAAACAAACAAATTGCACCTCATTTGGTTAGGTGGAGTATTTTTAACTGCTCTTGGCTGGTAAAACCGCAGCACAATCAATTGCATGTTTGAGAACAGCACTGACTCGGCAGAAAATGCTTTGCCATATGCTCAACAGACACACTCGCACACACACACTAAAACCCTCAGCAGTATCCAGTGGTTTTACATGAGAAAGTTGAAGCCCTTTCTGTTCATGGCCTTGCTTGACTTCTCCTAACAAGACTGAGTCAGTGAGTTTCTTAAGCAGTAAACTGATTAGCCTGAGTGAATGGATGCTGTTATCTGGGATTCAAACAGAGCATTACTAGTTTAACTTATATGAAAGAGCTAAGAAAAGCCTTTTTTTTGTCTGCAGAAAACCCTCTGATCGCTGCAACATGTGGTAAAAAGAGAATTGAATCATCTATTCTTGTTAAACATCTTACATCTCACCAGCTTTTGATTCCTCTAACACTTTGTTGCCTCTCACAGCAAAGCCTTTATTGTTCTTTGTGCTTTTATGTTAAACTTTTTGAAGTTCATAAGATGCTCTTTACTGAGAACCCAAATGTAGGAAGCAGGAAAGCAGAAAATATACTGTTTACATAAGGTAGTTGTAATTAAACCTTTATTTAAGAAGCCTTTTCTCAATCAAGATGACTTAATAAATTACAGACCGATATCTAATTTTCCTTTCTAATCTAAAATCCTTGAGAAAATAGTTGCCAGTGAAGTGTGTGAGAGTCTAAATACTGCTGAAGAGTTTAGACTGGTTTCAGAGCTCATCATAAACCTGAAGAAAACTTGGGAAAGTTGCACATGATATTGTTTTGACCTCAGATGATGGACTTGTGCCTGTTTTTGTATTGTTAGAACTCAGAGCTGCTTTTGATCACAACATACAATCACGTTGTAGGTAACCAAGGAATGGTACTAGGTTGATTTAAATCCTATCTGTCCAACAGATTCAAGTTTGCTTGTGTGAATAATAAATCTTCTTCATACTCGAGGTTTACTCGTGGAGTACCACAGGGCTCCATTCCTGTTGTGATGAAAATACTCAGCTATTTCTATCCATACGACCTGATGAATCCAGAACATACAGACTACAGGGATGTCTTGAAGACATAAAAACCTGCATGACACTAAACTTTCTTCTTTTAAAATCTGACAAGACAGAAGGTTTTGTGTTCTGAAAAAGGACTCATCACTTGATGTGGATACAATGACCTGCAACGGTAAGGTAAAGAACCCTGGTGATGGTTTTGACCAGGATGTCATTTAAATCCCATATTAAACAGGTTTCTAGGATTTCCTTTTTTAATCTCTGGAATATTGACAGAAATAAAAATATCCTGTCCAGGAGTGACAGTGAAAAACTATTCTATGCATTTGTTACTTCAAGGCTGGACTACTGTAATTGTATACAATCAGAAGGTCCATAAATGTGCTTAAAAGAAGCTTAACTCATTAAAACTGCAGCTGATTCAAACACTGCAGTTCTAATGAGTTCTGATAACAAGAGATCATATTTATTCTGTTTTATCTTCCTGTTTAGTCCTGAATACAATTTAAGATTCTCTTCACATATAAAGTTTTTAAAGCTGCAACATGTAACTTTTACCAAAAAACGTTTTTTTTTTCCAAATTTGCTAAAATGGACACCATGCCATTACAGTATGGCATGAGACAGATAATCTGTAAAGAGTGAAGCTCCTCCACCTCCTCCCAGCTGCAGTGTTGCAGAGAGCAACGGGGAGAGTGTGAGCAGCATGTGCACATGAGTGATTGACAGTGTTGAAATGATAGGTTGCTTCTGACTGAATGGTGCATTTTTGGTCAATTTTTTCACAGATTATCAGTATCATATATTATATGATACTGGTTGATTCTGGGTTAAATTAACCCTTTGCAATAGGTTATGCCGGTTAAAATGACTAGTAACATCAGTAGCTAAACAAGGCAGATAGCATTCCCTCTGTTCACAACATGTAATGCATTTTGTAAGACATTATGTGGGAGGTTCCTGGTTCTGTATGATGTATTTTAGTTGGTGTTTTGTTAACTGTATTTTTTTATTCTGGCAGGTCAGAGGGTTCATCAGGAAGGTATGAGAATAAAGACCTGTTGCTATCAACCATCCAGACCTCTTGTGTCTTCTGGTTCTGGGAATGCAGAGCAGACAAGAAGGATAGTTCTATTTGGGATGTCTCTCTTTGCAGAGCCATCCGCCTGCCAAACTCACCAGGTCTGGGTCAAACTACTTCAGCAGCGCTCTGTGTGAAGTGTTGTCTGATTGTTCATAAGTTTATTACTGTGCTTTATGCAGAAATGCATGCAGACAGCAATGTTATTTCGTTTCAACTAATCCGATTCAACTTTTCAGTTTTTAGTGCTTTTATTGATATCTGCAAATCAGTCACAAAGCAACCAATCAGAGCCAGGAGGAAGCTCTTGGCTCTGTCGATGATGCTCATGTATGTGTTGTTAAATGTGCTAATGTCGGAGAACAAACTTGCCGTTCCAGGGACATTTTTTATCCGCCACATTCAGTGGCCATCCTGATGGATTACAGCTAAACTGAGCATTCATAGCATCATAGCAGGCTTCATTGTGATGAAGGAGCTGTAGTATAGTAGTAGTATAGTAGTATAGTATACCACTATATAAATTTATGTGTGGACAACACAAGAGAAAAAACAAGAAAAAATGAGCCTTCAGGGAGGGCGTTATTGAGGAATATACAGAAGCAACTCACGGTTGAGATTTGAGACGGCAAGCAGGCGTACAGGAACAAGCTGAAGAGCAAACCACAAAGAAACATTGGAGATGTTTGGTCGGGGATGAAGAAGATTACAGGCTTCAAGCAAGAGAAATATCAAATAGATGGGAGTCTGTTATATCAACCTTCCAGACCTCTCTGGTCTTCTGGTTCTGGTTCTCCTCTGCATCCCCAGAACCAGAACCAAACATAGAGAAGCAGCATTCAGCTTCTATGCATCACAAATCTGGAACAAACTTCCACACTGCAAAAACACAAAGGCATCTCTAAGGTGGGTTTTTAGTCTAGATTTAAAGGAACTCAGTGTTTCAGCTGTTTTGCAGTTCTGCAAAACTACAAAATCTTAAGTATTTTTGGTTTCATTTCTAGTGCAACTATCATAGTAAGCTTCAAATAAGCTTAATAAATAAGCTTATCAGCCGAACAAGGGAGGGGCACTCTCCAGTACCCCCTCCAACAAAAAGGATGTGTAATCTGAACTGGGAACAGTCAGATCCCATCCCCCTACTTGTAGGTGGAGGGAGACTACACTGTCATTCAACAGGATAAACCCCAACGTACGGGCACCAAGATGGGGGGCTCCTGCACGGCGCCCCTCAACAGGGGTAGCACCAGAGTGAAAGAGTCTCAAGGGGACTGGTTCCAGATCCAGAGCCAATTTTTGAATTGAGAACGACTGTTTCTAGCCGGAACCTCTCAACCTCACACATCAGTTCATTCTCTTTCTCTTTCCCCAGGTGACATTCCACGTCTCGAGAGCCAGCTTCTGTTGCTGAGGCTCAGATTACTGAGGTCCCCACCCATGGCCACCACCCATCCCACACTTATACTATATAAGTTACAATACAAGAACCCAATTTTAGGCTGCAGGGACCATGGGTGGTCTAGAATCCATCCCTTCATGGTTTTCCTTTAACCCTTACACACGGCGCTAGAGAGGAGCACGGAAAATGTCCCGGTCAGAAAGCAGGGAACCTGGAGTGGGTTGGCCATCAAATTTAGTCTAGAACTGCCACAAAGTTACAAAACAAATTCTGTTGAGGAGCTTGGTATGTGTAAAGATTTTTTACAGACCAATAAAATTCTGCTTGTAACCAATAGTGTTACACACAGTAAACACTATCTATTGTCAATGGAGGTATTTTACTCTGCTCTAAATTACATACTTTCTTTATTAGCTTGATAAGTGTTACATTGAAAAAATGTTTGGATAAAGGAAAATGTAATTTATTTGATTTCATTTTTTGATTAAAGTCTTTTTGTCTGCCAGCCATCATTTTAAAATATTAAGTCAGACACTCTAAATGCCCCTCAGTAGACCTGTTCCTACTTTTGCTGTGGCCAATCACATTTATTTAAAAAAAAATTGTTTTGTGCTGCATTATTTATTTGTTTTGGAAAATTGGGAAACATATCACGAGTGCTGTCATAAACAGCATAAAAAGTTACCCAACAACAAATATCTCCAATAGATCCCATGGCCAGAAGCACTCCACCCAACCCAGGCCTACACAAAACACAGCAACTCAAGTTACATCTAGAAGACCTGGCTTTTAAATACAGCTTAAAGCCTGCATGAGATTATAGTAATTATCTCAATGATGCAAGAATCCCCTCTGACTGAAGAATAAGACATTGAGCCACAGCATAAGCAAGAAACGATATAAAATGAGATAATCATCATTTACGATGATCTCAGCATCCAAGGCTGACACTAAAAGAAGGTTTCATGTTTGTGATGAGATTGAGGTACTGAGGAAATGACTACCTTTGGGTTAGGAGATGATACACTACAGACCTGATTACACTGTGTCACTGCTGACTCCAAGATAAAGATAAACAAGCAGCAAGACAGTCTGACTTGGGCACAAAACTAAAAGAGACGTGTGGATGTGCAAATCATCACGTGTAGGCTTTACAGCCCAGCTCTGATCAGCACACAGAACGGGTGATTGGACTGCACACGTGCGCATGTCTGACATCAATTTATATGAATTTCATTTCCATTAATTGCTGACACTAATTTATATTAATTGCTCAGGTCAAAACACCCTTGTGTGTGTGTATATATATATATATATATATATATATATATATATATATCTGATTCAGCCTCTTCAGCTCATAGTTTGACATCCTGCTGATCCCTCCCACTCATTACAGCACCAGAGGAGACAGATCCTTCCAAACTGTTGGACCAAGACTGTGGAATAATCACCCAAATTACTTGTGATCATTTTACTCCATCAATGCTTTTAAAAAGCAACTTAACATATCCTTTTTTAAACAAGCATTTAAGCCTGACTGGTACCTGGGCTGCCTTAACAATTTTATGTTGTCATAATTTATTTCTTAATTTATTTTCTATTTTCATTTTGGGAGATTTTTGTGGCTCTAGTGGCTTTATTGCCAGAGAATTGACAGGAAAGTAAGTTACAAGAGAGGGGAAGACATGTGGAAAAGATCAATGGGACGGGATTCGACCAACGGCTCCCCCTATGGGTTGTGGGCTTTAAGTTTGTGCCACTGCCATACAAACATGATCTATTATGTAAATGCATCATAATGTGTTTACAAAATACATTATGATGTATTTTCTAAATGTCGCTTTCTTTGTCTTTATATTGCATTGACATTCTTTTTTACTATTTATACTACGAAGCACTTTGTGAAAGCTGTGTGAGAAAGGTGTTTAATAAACAACATGCACTTATTACTTGTTTACTCTTTGTTTTGGTTTTGTTTGTTTTCTTGTTTGTTTTGTTGTATAGAAATGTTATGCACTTGTTATGCACAGCAACTCTTCACGATGACAATTATTGTATTATGTCTTTAATGTGAGATATTCAGTCATACAAACTTGGCCCCTTCTGAAGATTCGGTTTTTCTGTGTGTCTATTTAGTTCCTGTGTTGTCTGTCTACCCTTGACTTCTCCCAGCTGTGTGTCGTGTTCCCTGATTACCCCTTGTGTATTTAATCCCACCTGTGCTCCCTGCTCCTTGTTGTGTCGTGTCATTGTCTACACCAGTGTTTCTCAACCCTGGTCCTCACCGCCCCCCTGCTCTGCATGTTTTAGATGTGCCTCTATTCCAGAACAGCTGATTCAAATGATTGCATGACCATCAAGTACTGCAGAAGCCTGTTAATCACCCAGAGATACAATTCAGGTGTGGCAGAAGGGAAATACGAAAACATGCAGGACAGGGAGGCGGTGAGGACCAGGGTTGAGAAACACTGGTCTACACTGTTTAGCTGTCTCACGTTGTGTTGCTGTCAACCAGGGCTACCAGTGTTTTGAGTTTCCTAGCCTTTATGCTCACCTATGCTGCCTGGACTTTCTGTAACTTTTGTCATCTTTAAATTCTAATTTTTCTTACTACAACCTGGGTCCACCCGTCTCCCTCCCCACCTACAGCTGCAAACCGTGACCCCCCTAGCCTAGCCACTGCTTTCCTGTGCAACTCTGCTCAACGTAAATCTTTCTTACAGCACAGTCTCCGATCGATTTTCTACCGGGCCAATCAGCAAACAGGAGTAGGACATTGGTTTTTTGCGCTATTTTAGAATTGTCTGCCTGTAGTTTTAGCAGTTTCAGGAAGTGAAGGAATCCGTTCAGTTTGTGTCGGTCACACTTTTAAATATTAAATTAACATTGTGACCTAAACAAGAGTGAAAACATCCTCCAAAAACTCACATTTAGATTGCTGTTTGTTTTAAAGACCTTGCATATTAAAGGATTTCCACAATTAGCAAAACTTTGCTCTCAGTGATAAATTAGATTGAAGTATTAGTACTATTAGTAACTATCTCACATCTCACATCTTGTGAAGCAGAACAGTGGAGGTACACTCTAAAGACAAGTTGAGTTTAATTTAAAAAAACTTGTGATCTGCTCACCTTAAAAGATGACAGTAATAAAGAATAATAACTATAAGTACAACTCACTCCATTACAAGTTGAGTCAACTTAAAATCTTTTGCAACGTTAATTTCTTTGGAAAGCTAATATAATTAATATTTTAAGTCCAGTGTAATTATTTCAGTGTTTTAAAGCAAAATCTTTCACAATATAAGCTTTTCTGCATAAGTAACATACTTGAAATGTAAATTACAGTATTCTGTATCCTAAGTTGATATATCTTTTAGTTGTACATTTATATTTTACTTGTCTTTTTAGATTTCCTCCACCACCATTGCAAATGATCTTAACACTTGTCTGGTGACCTACATAATACCTACTTCTGACATTCAGGTTCAAATGACTCAGACAACCATTAGGTCTGCTGAACATGGATGTCAGATGAAGAAATGTTTTGAAATTTTCCATTATCTCATACATGCAACACAGTAGCTAATAAGTGTGAATAAAATGAGAACTATAAAATTACTTTTTTTTTTCTAAATCTACAACATTTCTACATTTTGATGTTTGTACCAAATAGACTGAACAGGCCAAGTTGTTTCCTGTGTTTGACAGTACGAATCATTTCAATACCCCCTGATCAAAATTCTACATTTTGGTGAAATTACTTATACATTCAATATGTAAACCAGACACAGAATATTGGAACATTAATAATAATTTTTAAAAATCTCTAAAATGTTGGTATGTGCACTAGTCATGACTGGATAATGTTCCAATATCCAGTCATTGGATATTGCAGTCTTTTCTGCAATGAAAGTTTCTTTTCATTGCAGAAAAGAAACTTCATAGCTACATCTTGACACTGTAGGACTAACAGTATGTGGTCTTCTTTAACTTTAAAGAAGACCACATACTTATTCAAGTCTCAAATTACTTGAATAAGGATTCAAGCAATCTGGGACTCCTTTTCAGTCAGAGAGCTGACATTCCAGCATGAATTTTAACCAAGGATGACAATCACCTGCTGGACAAAAAAAAAAGGGTTTTCATAAACTTGGGATATTCTGTCAGTCCAGGAAAGACACAGAAGCCCCCTGGAGGCAAAGGACCCTAACATCCGTGTGCTCTGTGGTATGAAATGTATTGAGAAAAGTAAAGACCTCTTAATATTTATGGAACAGATTCTAAAAACTTCCCTACTAGTCCTTCAGATCAAAGTGAAAGTCTTTCACAACAGGAAAGAACAAAAGATAAGACAATTTAAATGGAAGGAGAAGAAAGTGGCACAAAAGATGATAGAAAAGGACTTGACCAGAAAGTCGGGAAATCTGTAACCTGGACAGAAGACAGACTACCGGTACAATAAATAAAATAGCTAAAAACCAAAACACAAAAGACGCAAAAATGTCAGAGATGGAAAATAAACTAAGTTGTATGATGCAAATAAATAACAGAACAAAATAAATAAAAAGTAAGAATTTCAAAGAGAAAAGAAGAAAAAAACAAGAATGAAAAGGAGAATTTTTGACACTTTGTATGAAGATTCAGGCTATCTGATGTTTACAACTATTACCTTTGTCTGAAATAAAAGTGCTGCAAAACGCTGGGTAGTGAGGCCAACATTCTTTATCATCAAACTGGGAGAGAAATGATCAATGGCATTTCAGAGGCCGTCTCTGAGGCTTCTCCCCTCTACTCTGCCGAACTCCTGAAAAATCTGAAACTGCAAATAATATTGTAGTTGACAAATTATCTATTATCCTTCTTCAGTGATATGGTTGGAAAAAGTTAAACAATTTTGCATATCCACTGAATGAAAATTAAATGCAAAATACAGAAAATTAAACAAAAACACAACGCAGGGCCAACTTTGAACATTTGGTCACAATCTGAATCGTAAACTCATCATATCAAATGTAAAAAAGCAAGAAGCAAAAAAAATAAGTGAGACGTGCAAGTTACCATGGCAACTCCCAATGGTGCTTCAACTCCTGGAAACTACCAATTTGTTGCTTAGGTCCATGTTTTCTGCCTCAATAACTCAGAGCAATGGAACAGTCAAGAATGAGTCAGAGCTGCAGAGACAGAGACATCACCACCTCTACCAACACCTTCACCTGTGGTTCCAAATCCAGGAAGCCACAAGTCAAATTAAGCTCTTGAATCAATTTTTTTACACAAATCTTGCTTTTTTTTTTTTTTTTTTTTGCCAAGTGTTAAAGGTGGAGTAGAAATAAAATAATGTGGTTGCTTCAGTCAGTTGGTTGCCAGATTGATTCCCACTCTGCTTGTCTTTGTTCTCGTGTCCTTGGACATGTGACTACAGTCCAGTGTCTTCACCATCATCTGCATGTCAATGTGTCTATGAATGGAAATGAGTGATTTCTTTGTAAAGCATCTCTGACTCTCCTGCATCATTTAAATAGGTCTGACATCATTTCATTTATTAGTAAATTTATAGCAAACATAAAAGGTAACTTTCTATGTACTGTTTTAACTAAAGAGAGCACTAGAAGTTCACTTTTAGAAAATTAACAGTAGAAGATTACTATCAGAATACTTGAAACCGTATTTTCTAAGAGGAAAATACTCTTATAGTTACATGGAAGTACACTTTAAAGTATACTTTCATAAACTTCAAGTGGGCCAATTTAGTCACAAAAAAGTACATTTGCTGGTATTTTGCTAGAAACGTTGGGAAATATACTTTTCTCTATACTTGAGTATACTTAATGGCATGTACTTGACATATTCTTCTTTTTGATAAGAGTGGGGGAAACCCAAATGATCATTTCAGTTTCATATGGATTGCAAATGATCAAAAGTTCACAACTTACACTGTAAGAAGAAGTGACGGTCTGAGGAAGACCAGATGCTAGAGGAACTCGCCATAAAGAAGGATCAAAATGATTTTGGCCTTTCAAACAGCATTAATGATAAAGACAATAAACAGCATCTTTCTGGGCTGTGAGCTTCACCCACACTTACTCAGCTCTAATGATCTCAATAAGACAGACCTGGCCAAACAGGGTATCTGAAACACACACCTGTGTGACGTCCTGACAGAGCAGAAACCTGAAATGGTACAACAGTTCATTGTGTCACACTAAACTGCCAGACAGGAGATATTTATGCACCTTCTCATTGTCATCTAGGTATAACACACATTGCATTAGTGGCCCCAGAGGTATCATGTTATTCACATCTGTGATACAGATTCTTTGGCTGCACAGCCAGTTTATAGTTGGAGCTTAGAAAGTCTGAGAAAACTCTGTAGGTGGTCATGACTTCTGTGTAAAATGAGAGATCCTTCTTCAAGGCTTAGTAAAACTGACAAAGACAGTAGTAATTAAGTCTGTTTGATAAACGGAGGTTGGAGAGTACCAACCATTACTGAATATTTTGCACTCAGTTATGAGACAACTGAAATGTTGACTTCTCATACTAAAAGCTGTTGTTTGGGAATGATTTGATGTTTTCTGATGTATCTGTCTTCTACTTATCTGTTGTTTCTCAGAACAGCAGGAACCAACTGTGTTTACAAAGCAGTGCAAGACTTATTTTTGTGCTTTTAAGGATTCAAGATTTGTGCATTTCTAGTTGACCTTTCACATTGTGTTGGTAGATTACTATCCAAAAGTTGAATACAGTGAAATCCTGCATCCGTCAGTTATATGACCAATAACATTCCTCTTATTTTAATGTGTATCTTTATCATGTCTGATAACATTAATCACCTAAATATGATGGAAAATAAAAATCTTCACTGGATGACATTTCCTATTTAACAGTCAGTAATGGTGACATCAATATTAGATAACAAATTGCCAAATGTGATCTAAGGAAAGGCTCATGCAAAAAGTCCTTTTCATGAGTGTCTGCAGAAAAATGAGTCCTTCCTTTAAACGACAACTCAATGCATAGACATGCTGGTCATTGTTAAGGTTTTTAACTGCAGTTGTCAAACCACTGGACAGTAGTTTGGTAGCTTGAGGCTTGTGGGAAAACACATGATAAAAAGGATGAGATTATTATTTGAATAAAATCAGATGCTGCAAAAGTTCCTGAGTGAAAGCTGTGGGGAACACATTGACAACAGGTGGTGGATCTAATGTTTTGTAGTTGAGTTTTTAGAATTGTGTCTTTTTCTCTCAAAATGATTTGATTGGCCACAACACTGACAGTTAACAGTAATGTGTTGACGTACAGACAAACTCTAATTTTCAAAAACTCTAATTTTCAGATTTTCTCAGTAAGTTAGCAAATTCATTGGAGGTCCTGGTAGAGTGGAGTTCAAATACCACAAATTAGACCTTGTTTACATGTCAACAATGGCAAACAAGTAATAAGCATATTATTATGACCAAACTTCAATGTGTGAATTTCAGTTAAGTAATTACATACATTTTAATCCATGTATTTTAATCTTATGGTGATGCTTTACCCTGTGCTGGTATATGGCATTGAGGGTGAAGATATAACAACACTTCCCCATAACCTACAGAATGGGTTAGTTAACGCTGTAGCAGACCTACAAATTAGTCAGAGATAGTCAAGTGGCTTTTTTTATTCTGGTCTTAGGACAATAGGGCAGTGCAAATTAAACTACTACCTTAATCATAACAGTGCACTTGACAATTAACTATTGTGCCACATTCCATTTTCCCATATAACGGAGAAAACAAAGATGGAGGAATCCACTATATTAGGCAACTCTTGATTGCACAGATGTACATGAGTGGATCTAATGAATTTGGGTTGTCCGTAACTCTTTACGAGGAATTAAAGCACTACAGCTGTGTCATGGTTTTAGGTAGCTGCCTGGGCCACATACAGACACTCTCAGGAGACCACAGAGTGTTAAGATGCTTATTTACAATGATGTAAATAAATGAATGATTGGTCTTGGGTGGTGCAGGAGGCACGGGAAATTGGGAACACTGGAAGATGAGCAAGAACAGGTGAGACTCATACTGACTGATTTTGAGATGAAGAAGAATATGGATCTTACCTACAAAGATCTGCCGAGGACAGACAAGTGGGAACCGAGACATTGGACTGGAGAAAGTGAAGCTGAGGAGCAATGAGTTAGTTGGAGGGCAGATAGGTTAGGTGGAGGCTGAAGGTGGAGGCCTTGTGATGTAGAGGAAACCCAGAGTCTTCACAGAGAGTTTGAAGGCGACGGTTTGGAGCTGGTGAGTTGCAAAGGATCTGATCCAGGATGTCGACCGTGGTAACGTTTAAAGAGCACACAAGGAGGGAAATGATCAAGAGGTTAACACTTGGGGTCCGAATGACTGGCAACTGATTCCTCTTATCATCCTCTTGATGAGAGCTGAACACCTGCTAAGCTTCATAAAGAAACAGTGGAGGCGTTGGACAAAAGTGTAACATTGCATTGTCACAAACAGCAGAGCAGGAGAGGGGCCTGGTCCTTTACAAGCCTTCTTACCACATTGTGTGTGGCACAAGCCATGCATGATTTACAGTATTTTCTGCAAAACTGCCAATGTGTGTTGATTTCATAAAATATGTAAAGAAATGGTTAAACAAATACGTTGTGTCATCAGGGCCTCTCCACACCGTGGGAGAGGCCTGCGCCTGCAATCTGACACAGACACTTCTCACCTGTGGAAACAAAAGACTGTAAGGAACACAAATCAGCATGAGGCTTGAGTGTGGTACGAGAGTAAGTTCAAGATGGGAAGCAGGGGTGGGGGGATGGCTGCATCTTGTGCAGCAGAATCTCTTCCATTTCCCAGTGTTTCCAAACAGCACCAAAGACATGTACAACATAAATCTGTTAACTTGTCATGACCGTCTTGTGGCTTGTTTGCAAACTTAAATAAGAGAAATAACTTTAGTCAGAGAAGTAAGATGAAAGAGAACCTGAAGTTGTGCCAAAATCTTTCCTTTTTTTAAGTGACAGTGTCTCTCAAATTTCCTATCGTTCTGCTTCAAAGCACACAGATCTGAATTTGGAGCCAACCTCCTATGGATAATTACATTCTTTATTAAGGTGACCACACTGTCTAACACGCAATGAGGAAGTAAAACTATGAACAAAAACATCAATTTCAGAAGGACTAGAACTTAAATTTCTCCCTCCATCTGTTTCTCTGAGATTCAGAGGAAATTAAACATGGAACAGATTCTTTAAAGGTTCTAACAGCTTTATCTGATAAAGATCTTCTATAATGAGGGTTATTGTCCAATTAAATTCTTTGTATTTGTTTTCTTGTGGAAACCAACATACTGATCACCCTTTACATCTGCCTTTGGTTTCATTGATAAATACTTTAACATCAAAAACAGAATATGACTTTAACCAAACAGCATGAATTTATACTTAGAACAAAGAGCATTTTTCATTTTCTAAAATGTTCTTAGCATATTTGTTGTAATAAATCCAAACTTTCACAGTTGTGTCATCAAAGTAAGAGAAGGAGGTTCATAGAGAAGATCGGTCACACACTGGTAGCAGGAGTTAGTTATTCCAATGTTCCACAAGCTGTATTTCCAAATAAAAATTTCAAAATAACATGTGTATTCTTAACATCACCAACCTTTACCAATACTTTGTTCTGTGGTGCGACAGAACAAAGTATTGTTTTAAGGTTTTCTCCAGCTCTAGTGAACTTTATTTATCAGAGGTCAGACAGGAAAGTGGGTCATGAAAGAGGAGGAGGATGTGGTGAAGGTGAGGACTGTCCAGGACTGGAACCTGTGACAGCCGGGCCTCTGCATAGAGATTGCTCCCTCTACCCCTGTGCCACTGCTGCACCCAAATACACAAATTTTATTAGGATCTTGTAAAACAATCTGTCAAAACTTTTTGCTGCAAAAGCAAAGCAAGCAATTCACAATACTATCCAAAATAGTGTATGAATTGCAGCTCATTGTCATCACTTCGAATCCATAATTTAATTGAATGTTGCCTGATGGCACTTTTGTGTCTGGTCATTACCTCAATTTAAAAGCAAAAACATTTTTTGTTGCTCTCACTAACAGGAGAAATCTGGATTTGATTGACTCTCCCTTCTATTTGTTTGACTTACCCACATCTGACCAAACAGCCAACAAAGATCAGAGATTGTTTATTGAAAGACAGCCATCTGTGCTCTGCAAAAGCTGTTACCTCCCTCTTTCCCACTTATAGTGGAGCCACTGATATGACAACAATAACATAAGGGTGGATCCTTTTACTCTGAATGGAATAACAGTGCAGTTTCCACTGAGCACTGACTCCATGCTGTTTGATCCCACAAAAGCAGCTGTTGCTTAAATATAATGGACACTAAGAAGAGTCTTGTTCAGTCAATCAGTGCAAAAGTTGCATGTGTATCATGACAGGATTGATATGAATAACTCATCCTGTTTAAAAGCTTCAGAATAATTGATGATGCACCCATATAATGTTAACTAAATGACTAATCAGTCCCAGTTACCACACTAAGCTTATGACACCACTACTAATGCTGTCACCTATGCTCTATACTGTCCTGAAGGGATGCTGTCCTGCAACTTTTAGTTGTGCCTCTGCTGCACCCCCTGAATAGAATAATTAGGTCATTAGCAAGGCTCTGGAGAACTGATCTACACAAGGAGGAAATTAAGCCATTTCATTTCAGTGTTTTGTACCTGTGGCGCATCTAAAAACTGCAGGACAGTGGAGGACTGGAGTTTGACACTCCTGCTCTATACCTAGATGTACTCTGTCACATTTACTTGAGTAACTTTCTAGAAAAACATACTTTTAGGAGTAGTTTTACTGCACTGTGGTTTTTACTTTTACTTGCTTATTATCAACTAAAGATACTTTGAGTGCAGCTTCTGGATACTCTATTCAATTCAATTAACTTCAATGAAAAAAGAACAAACATATTTTAACCCAAAATGTGTGAGACGCAGACACACACACAGATATGTTGTTTCTGCACCAGCTTTATGTTTATGATGTTATTTTCTATCTGCTTAACCTGCCTGGTCATTTGGAGATCAATAAGAAACACTAAGCACCACAAATTACCACTGGAAGTACATCACCCTGTTTTAATACATACATTATCTACTGTAATACTTTATGTAAAGTTTAATGCTGCCACTGGAACTAGTATTTCCAGAGTTTCTTCTGCCTAAATGTTATTTTGTTTATTGGCAAGTTTTTTATTATTATTTTAGTCTTTAAAATGCCAGAATTTTACCTGTTTGACATAATTCAAAAATAAATCTGATTGTATGATCAGTTACTCAGTTCTTCAGTAGTCTTTTTACCTAATACTTTTTCACTCTCACTTAAATGAAAAAGCTACTTTTTAGTTTTTACTTCAGTAAAAATGTTGATGTAGTCATACTTTTGAGTACAATGCTTGGCTACTCTACCTACCTCTGTCTATGTTCCACCCCCTGTTGGTTATTTAATGATAAAAATAAACCCAATCATCTGTCTCTCTTTTTTTTTGCATATTTACTCAGTGTTGCTTTCACATATTTCAAATATTGTCACAATAAAAAGAGCAAAGTCAGTGAGGAGACATTAGACCAGCAGCAGGTCTTGTCGGGTAAAGAGAGATTATAACTTGCATAGAAAATGATACATCTTGCAGGAGAAATTACACAGGTATCAGGCTGATGTTTGACAGATACTTCAGAAGCACTCTCATTCACTCACATAGGCAGCATTCACTGGTGTCTAACGGTACTTTCCCGCTTTGCAGTTGTTCAGTGGACCATGCAGGTTCCCTCTAGTCATTGATTACTTTCAAACTAACGATCAAATCATAAAAGCTCTCTCTCTCTCTCTCTCTCTATATATATATATATATATATATATATATATATATATATATATATACATATAAATTCCCTTCTCACCCTCCGCAGGTGGTCTCTTTCATCCTCTGAGCTCAGGTCCTCTACCAGAGGCCTGTGAGCTTGAGGGTTCTTGGCTGTGCCTAGAACTGCACATTTCTGGACTGAGATGTCTCATGTTGTTCCTGGGATCTGTTTTAGCCACTGCTCCAGTTTGGGGGTGACTGCCCCAAGGGCCCCGATGACCACAGGCACCACTGTGGTCTTCACCTTCCAGGTCTTTTCCAGTTCCTCTCTGAGGCCCTGGTATTTCTCCAGTTTCTCATGCTCCTTTTTCCTGATGTTGTGGTCTCTTGGTATTGCTACATCCACCACAACGGCTTTCCTCGGTTCTTTGTCCACCACCACAATGTCCGGTTGGTTCGCCATTACCATCTTGTCTGGATCTGGAAGTCCCACAGGATATTAGCTCGGTCATTCTCCACCACCTTTGGGGGTGTCCCCCATTTTGACCTCGGGGCTTCCAGTCCATATTCTGCACAGATGTTCCTGTACACTATGCCCACCACTTGGTTATGTCGTTCCATGAATGCTTTCCCTGCCAGCATCTGGTAGTTTTCCACTAACAGATCTTCTACTAGTTCTGTTCAAGTGTAGTGACTCCTGGCATCCAGCCATCTGAGGATACAGTATATTAAAGGAAAACAGCAGCTCCCACCCTTTAAAGATGAAAAGAAATGCATGGGAACTGCTTTCTTCACTTGATGAGTTTTTTCATCAGAAATGTATTCCTAGTAAGATACATGTATACATGCTCATGTGTATGAAAGTCACTAATTGAGGGAGTGAGTTGCTCCAGAGAAGCAGAGTAAGACAACATCAGTTTTCTTCAGCTCTTTCACAGGAGGGAAGCTGACGTTGGCCGCACCCCTCTCTTTCTGTTTTTTTTTTTTTTTTTTGTTTTTTTTTCCGGTGTGGAGCTTTCCTAAATCTTCCCACAAAGACACTGTGTGCAAATAACCAGAGGAAGAATGTTTGACCTTCTCATCCTTCCTGCCGCTGCTCAGCTGCTTCCCAGAATTGTTTGTTGCCATATAGGAGATGAGTAACTTGACTTATCGGGATGTGCCGATCTCTAGGGAAGAAACGTTGTTGGCCAGAAGGTTGACTGTACATGTTACATTACAGATGTGTAATAATTTAAGTTGTTGAAGTGATTACTTATGCAAGCATTTACAAATTGTAGACACTGGACCCTTCACTTATACAACTAGCCAGTTTCCTAGATTGAATCCAAATTAAAAGGAGTCAATCACTAACATCTGATAAAATCAAACATTTTTATTGCAGAACATCAAAAATTTAAACAGTCGATTACTTTAAAGTCAGCCTTTTTTGTTAATTACTTGTTTTATGACTTGGTTTTTTAATGCAGCTCTGTGGGAACTCGTCATGCTTACATTTTTAGTTTAAGTATATTTATTGTTCTTGTTTACTTCTGATTTCTTCTTGGAAAGTCATAATGGTTCTGGCTTCAAAAGAGTCCAATCCCCCAAAAATGATTGCACTCTTTCAGGACAGTCCCAAACTTTACTCACCACACTCCTGACATAAAATTTATTTTTCTAGTTATTTTAAAAATATGTAATCCATAAAAACAAGGACAAAACCATCTTGTTCAGACATGTCAATTTAAAACAATTGAGTACAATTTCTGATCGTTAAAAGCCACCGTTAAAATGATTTCCTGAAAATGCGGATGTGATACAGGAACACGAGGTTCATGTGTGTGTGTGTGTGTGTGTGTGTGTGTGTGTGTGTGTGTGTGTGCGTGTGTCTGTGTGGGGAGTGGGGGAAGTGTGTGTGAATGTGTGCATGCCTTTTTACAACTGTGTTTTATGTGCTGAGGAAGATGCAGTGACTAGTCTAATTATATAAAACTATGCACGCATATATTTGTCTCTCTTCAGTGTTCTCCATATTTTGAAGAGAGTTTAACATTCTAATATTCAGGAATGAATAATAATAACTTTGTTTGCATAGCCCTTGACAATAACCATTAGGTTAACCAAAGTGTTTTACTATGGGTCAAATAAGATAAAACATGTAAAACACAAGGAATGAAACAGAATAAGACACAAGAGACAGTTGAGCAAAGTAAAAATATAATACAAAATGTCACACTATTGAGTATTAAAAACCACGTTGAACACGTATCTTCACTTCTAGAAGCCATGATCTGTCTTCAGCCAGGAGTTAGTTTGGGAGTCCAGGAGCTGGCACAGAGGAGGCGTGGTCATTCTCACCTCTATCTAGACCTGCCTTCCAACATTCACTGATTTGAGGCCCTTCATTCTCGACCATGCACACAAACTGTTAAAATATTACAAATAACAGGCTGGTAAGCCTCAGTCTTGTACACTTCTAATCCCTCTATATATACCGTTAAGTTTCGTCATTCTTAAAAGTTGTGTTTGTGTTTTGTTTTTTAAAACTAGAAATTGAACATTTGCATTGTGATTAATAGTGAAACAAACTTGTGCACCAGTGATGCTGATTCTTGGGTTGAATTCCCAAAATAGTGTTGGCAACTTTTGGTTTCCCTAACTACAGTAGGAATATGGAGCATCAAATAAATGTCATACTCTTGTACTGCCACATTACTGTGGGATTAATTTTGTGTGCACAGTAAGGGACCAGCTGGGTGTGTTTTGTTTCTGACTCAGGGCTTGAGCTGGCCTTTGAGTCTAAAAGATTGCCCCCAGGCCTTCACTAATAGGTGCTAATTACATTTTGCCTCCATTGGTCAGTGACCACAAGGAATGTGGCCGTTTCTGGACCAAGGCTTTAGAGCAAGGGGCTATCAGCACATTCTTTTTAACACTGTCAAAACACCTCCTGTTGCACAAAGGTGTGACAAAAACAAACGGGTGAGAAATCAGCTTCAGAGCAGCTCTGTAATCTGTATAAGTACAGGTAAATCCTAAAATAAGCTAAATAAGTCATTATGAAAACAGATTTCCAAAAATTGTATGAAATACAGTTTTTACTCACGCTTGTTCTCTCCATCAGGTTTTTATATAAGAATTAAAAGAATATTGTTGAGGGCCGACATCCTGCACGTTTTAGTTCTCTCCCTGGTGGTAAAACAACCTTTTCAGCTTGTCAATGTTCTTCTTAGACCTTCTAATAAGCCATCATTAGATCCAGGTGCGCTAAACCAGGGAGAGAACTAAAACATGCAGGATGCCGACCCTCCAGGACCCACTTTGGGCACCACTGGTTTAAAGTGAATTTTCAAAAGGTTTTTGTCAGTCATCCACATGGATTCTGTTCTTCAGTGATTAGAAATGATCACTTTGTACTACACCATGTGTACAGGGCCTAACAATTGTTTGCTGCATTTCTACAACATTTCTGCATTCATGCTATATCATTTTTGAATGTCAAGGGCAGCATATAGTGCCGGTTTTGCAGTGGGATATTTCTAATTTTGGAACAATGTTGATATATGCCTGCTACAAGCTGTAGCACACCAAAAGACTAATTGTTACCAAAATGCCTAGCTGCCCCAACGTCCTGTACTCCAACACTAAGTTCAGCCAATCAGTCGTTGGCTGAGTTGCCATTCAGCAATGGTAATTTACATGCACCAGGTTTCATTCATAATAGAAGCACTGACATGCACAGAGTTGTAAAATGTTGTGACTGAACATAAAAACAAACTACGGCAGTGATGTGTTTGTTCTGTCTTCTGAGCGCCCAGAATGGACCCAACACGCACTGAGATCTAATGACAGTAAAGACTTTACTGACTTCCTTAGGTTTGCTTCCCTGACACAGCAGCTGCTGCAGAAGGAGTAAATTTGTTAGAATGACATGAGGTACACCTACACAGTCATTTCAGTCAGGATACGATCAGGGTCGGCGTTTACATGCAGGCCTTTCAGATTAGAAACAGGCATGAACCACCTCTCTCATTTGGATTAAAATATTATTTGAATTGAGCTAAATCATTTCAGAATATTGTTATTGGGGGTTTTACCTGACACATGTCATTTTGAACACTTGCTGAACACTTATCCAACAACAGTTTGTGCTTTCAATTTTTTTACATGGTCTAACTACTTGTTGTGTAACACAAATTGACAAAAATGTTTCACTTAGGGGGGCTGCACAGTGGCGCAGCAGTTGGTAGAGCTGTTGCCTTGCAGCAAGAAGGTTCTGGGTTCAATTCCCAGCCCTGGTCTTTTTGCATGCGTGGGTTTTCTCCGGGTACTCCGGTTTCCTCCCACAGTCCAAAAACATGACTGTCAGGTTAATTGGCCTCTCCAAATTGGCTCTAGGTGTGAGTGTGTGTGTGCATGGTTGTGTGTCTCTGTGTTGCCCTGCGTCAGACTGGCGACCTGTCCAGGGTGACCCGGCCTCTCGCCCGGAACGTTAGCTGGAGATAGGCACCAGCACCCCTCCTGACCCCACTAAGGGAAAAGGGTGTAAAGAAAATGGATGGATGTTTCACTTAGCTATTTATAATTGTGATTAATAATAAAATTATCTGTTCAGTGAATACAAGCTTAATTTGGCACTATTACAAGAACAGTGAGCAGAGTTGTTTTTCCTAAAACCAACTAACCAGATCGTATCATTGCGCTCACTGCTGATGTCACAAAAGTTACATACTACCAAAAATTGTTCTGTGTCCCTTTGTTAGCTCTAAAGGCTAGGCTACATGCCCTACTTTATGACCCATTGTTGTCTTAAGACACACACATACACCTCGCTCTCACAGTGGGGTCATGCTGATCAGACCCATCTTTGGCTCCAGAGCCACAGGTGGCTTTGCACCCTCAGGTTGCAGATCTCTGATCTAGCTAGAGTCCAGGACGAACTCTACTAGAACATCTCAGGGGTCATGTGGAGACGCCAGAGAACAAGAGACATCCTCACAGTCAGACAGATGTGTTAAATATTAGTGCAATACAGAGGACAAATATTACCACTACTGACTGAAACTAAAGACTGAAATTAAGTGATTCAAAAAGTGTTAATTTATGCAGCCAGATTATAGCAGCTTTTTGTTCATCATATCTTCTTGTTTCTTGTGGTCTTCAAGTCAAAAAAATCAGAAAATTTGCAGGGGTGTGTACAGTTTTGAGAGTACCAACTCAATTCAGCACAAAGGCACTTGTAGTTCTTTTTATTTAAATAACTTGACTTTTTTCCCCAAAAAATCAGTAAAATAGGGAATTTCCTGACTGTATCTGTGCCACTAGGAAGTTAACACAGGTCTTTCTTTTTTGCACATAATGTGAAAACACATCTTCTCCTACAAAGATTGTGCAATAACCAACAACAAAAGCACTGTGGGACTTTTGTTTTGGAGGGGCCAGGGAAAACGTGAAAAGCACATTGAAAAGGCGAGCTTCCATACTAGCTATTCTAAGACCCACTTTAATGAATGTGTGCCAAACCTTCAATGAAAAGCTCATTTTCCTCTTTCTCTAAATTAAAACATGCTCTCAAACTACTTCTGACTCTTCTCTGATGCTAAGCACAATCATGCACTTTTCTATTCTCTGTTTATGTCTTCCCTATGGTTTACTGAAAAGTGCAAAACATGCAAGTTAAGTTCAAAACATAGCATTGCAAATGTACTGGATTAAGGTGTCTGGTGAGAATTGCCTCATTTCTTCACTTAGACTAAAATATTATGGTTCTCAAAATTAGATCATGAAAATATTCTAAGATTATGATGCACTTTTATTAGCTTTCTGCTGTTAATAAATTTGATGGAATTGAAAAATTACTACTTCAGTGACATTTTCAAAAAAAAAAAGTTAAACATCCATCCATCCATCCATTTTCTGAACACCCTTGTCCCTCAGTGGGGTCGGGAGGGGTGCTGGTGCCTATCTCCAGCTAACGTTCCGGGCGAGAGGCGGGGTCACCCTGGACAGGTCGCCAGTCTGTCGCAGAAAAAGTTAAACATGTTTGTGAAAATAAATTTGAAATGGCAATGCCTTTGAAAACCACTGTGAACAATTAGCAGCACTGTTGGTTGTATTTAGCAAACTTTTTTTTAAAACCAAATCCAAACTTAACTGCATTTAAAGCTGAAGACTTTCCATAAAAACTTAGTAACTGTCAATATATTAAAACAAAACGATACTTATTACCTAACTGTACATCATCACTTTGTGAAATATTTTTGGGTAAAATAAAGCTAAATTCCAAGAACCTAGTTCATTGGAAACATTGTTTTAAAAACTTATCCATTCTTATAGCTGGGCTAAGAAATAAATTAAAAGAAAAATTACCTAACATGGATAATGATAAGTATTCCTATGCTTAACTACATATACTTGGAGCACAAAATACAAGTATTTCTTATGCTAAGTTTTCTTTGTTTAGTAGCATCTGCTTCTTGGTGCAATATTTTGATTTGCTGGATGTGATTGGTTGTCTGGATGAAAAGAGTTGTGTGTGACTGACTGGTACACTTTATAAAGCTGCAAAAGCCGACACGGATATTAAGCGTGTTTGAGTTATCATAGCACAAACTGCATATTATTGTTTGCGTACAAAGTTGCACTCTGAGAACATCACCGTTCAGCATAACCAGATCGCAACACAGAATCCCATTTACTTCCAAGTACACCAGAAAAAAATCAAACCATGTTGAACAGCCTTGTTGCTGAATAATGCTACACATATAAGTTTAAGTTGACTAGCATTTGAAAAAATACATATGAATCACAAAAAGTCTCTTTTTGTGATTCAAAAATTCTGTCATTGAAAAAATTCTGGTGGTTTTATTCCCTAAAACCACTAGAATATACTACTTGTTAAAATACAAGTAGACACACTAAAATGCTTCGTAGAAATGTTGTACCTGCATAAAATATACAAATCAACACAAACTTAAATCATATACAGACCTTCAAAATAAACCATCTGAGCATAATATCACATGCTGTATTTCGGCCACTGCTGGCCAACCGCCCAACCCTCCAACTCAACGCAGTCACATAACACTACATCTCTGAAAAGCAGAAGAAGAGCCTCCTGCACAACCAACAAGAATGCAGTAAATGGTTTCCAGTTAACAATAAAACACTTGATCTTTTCCAGCAACCATTGAACATTTGGTTAGCTGTGAAACCAGCAGGTTGTGGGTTTTGGGTTTGTTTTTGAACATGAAGTTGTTCATTTGGACTTGACTTTCTTTCCAAAAAAATGACTATCTCCCAGTTCCCCACAATAAAGCAAAAACTCTAAGTAGTTAGCAGTGGTGTAGTGTTATATGCAGGTATGCACTGTAAACCACTTTAAATTCTTTTGGATTTGTGTGGTCACCAGTTTGGCTTTTTGGGGGCTTGTTTTCATAGAGCTGGTTGCTTGTTTTTCTCACAAGATCTGGCAACACAACCTGTAAGATGTGGTTATTCACATTTTCAGGCTAAGTCAACAGATTTCTCAGAATGCCCTGCAGATCTAAAGTCTTTCTATTCCTGGTGCTTTGTGTTGATTTTTTGGTTTTGGGTTCTGTTCTCTGTGGTTTTTCTTAGAGTTTTATGATAGTGTTAGGTTTCAGCTTTTGGTCATTAACATCTTTCTGGTGTTTTATTTAGTTATTACTGCTGTCTCAGTGTTAGCTATTCACCTCTCCTTAGTACCAACTGTGCATTCCTCTGATTAGTTTCATCTGGTCTCCATTTAGCTGATCCCACCTTCATAGCTCTTTTGCTTTCATAGTTCACTGATGAATCCTTTCATTGTGCTCTGCTTAGTGTCCTGTGGTCCTCATGCCAGTAAATTACAAATTGATTTCAATGTTTTTTATGTGGTACCAACTGTGGATTCCTCTGAAATGCACAGTTTCTCACTATTCTCACTCTGACATCCTGTCTTCAGGATGTCAGAGTGAGCACAAGATAAAAACAGCACAAGCACAAGATAAAAAACAGTAATCAGTAAAGATAATTTCTAAACAGTATTAAAACAGTAATCAGGAAAGATCATTTCTAAACAGTATTAAAACAGTAATCAGGAAAGTCGTATGCAATAGCAAGGGATGATTTACTGCTATACTTGTCTCCTGAGATCCCTTCATACCATGTAAACAATTGTTTCATATATTTCCAAGAGCAATGTAAGAAATAGAGTATTATTCTTTGGATGTTTGTTGTTTGAGTTAATCCAGTCATCCAATCAACCAATCAATCAATCAATCAATCAATCAATCAATCAATCAATCAATCAAATCAATCAATCAAGTTTATTTGTATGACATTTCAGCACCAAGTCAAAGTGTTTTATACCATAAAAACATAAAAATCTTAAACTAAACATACAGTCAACATATGTGAATCTAGTAAAATACTTTGTTTTCTTGTTAAAATCATCAATACACATAATATATGTCTGTTGATGTTCCATTGATTATGTTAAGAAGGTGGGTTTTTAGTCTAGATTTAAAGGAACTCGGTGTTTCTGCAGTTTTCTGAATGTTTTTTTCCAGATTTGTGGTGCATAGAAGCTGAATGTTGTTTCACCATGTTTGGTTTTGGTTCTGGGGATGCAGAGCAGAACCAGAAGACCTGAGAGGTCTGGAAGGTTGATACAACAGCAGATCTTTAATCTATTGTGGTCTTAAGCCATTCAGTGATTTATAAACTAACAGTATCTTAAAGTCTATTTTCTCAGTGTAAGTACTCGAGCCTGGGGGATGTGCTCTATCTTCCTGGTTTTAGTCAGAACACCAGCAGCAGCATTCTGGATCAGCTGTCTTTTTTTAGACAGAAGATAAACACATGGATGAGTTTCTTTAGATCTTGCTGGGACATTAGTCCTCTAATCCTGGAAATCTTCTTCAGGTGACAGAAGCAATACACTGAGTATCAAGGGATTTGCTGTTTTGTTTGTTAAAAGGCTTATGTAGCAATGGATTTTGATACTCAGTCTTTGCACGTGTTCCCCACAGTTCCTGACCTCCAAGAGGCTGGACTGAATGTTTCATGATCTCATTCAAAGCACACAGCAGACACACGTCTACCCAGTAAGAAAATGAGAGGGTACTTCTTATTACAGAGTTATATGCATGACAAACATCTATAATTTCCTATGTGCAGAAACAAACAGATTATCTCTCATGGTTGACGGATTATTTAAATGTTCCTGCTGTTTAAATGTATCTAATGCCTAAAGATAATATCAAATTTTACATTGCTGTAAACATTCAGAGTATGACTCAATCTTATTTGTAATTGATTCAAAAACTAGTGTTAATGTTATTGCTAAGGCTGCCTCAAAGTCATATATATACTTTTATCCTGGCAAAGACAGACTTGACTGGAAGCAATACACTTCTGAGATTTCAGAAAATTCCAAACAAAGTCGTTGAACCCTTCAGTGATCCACTCAGAAATGTTGCATCTAAAAATGTTTTAATTTCCTGGGGATTTAAGGCAGCAAAGTCGCCATGTAACTTCAATAAAAACAACTACTTTTTTGTAATCATTAACATAGAGAGAGAGGAACACAGACAGAGGATTCCATTTACGATTTTTGGACATGAGAGATTAGTCATCACAAACTTATATTGATGTCAGCCTACATATTATCCAAACTTTATTCCTCTTATATTAACCTAACTCTTCTGGCTAAAGCAGTGAAAAAACAGGACAAAAGCAACCCCTTCTACAGGCAGTAACAGCCAAAAGAGGCCTGCTTAGGGTGCCAGTACCCATGGCATTACCATGGAAGTGACACTCAAAGAACTTGAAATAAACACAGCATTACTTTAGAGGCAAAAGACCCATCTTAGCAACAGATTTGCTATCCCCACTAACACAATTCAAGCAGGACAAACATGCAGATGCATAGTGACTATTAAATACAGAGAACCACATCCATATTTGCTAACATGTAATTCTATTCATCTGAAGAAGTAAGTGTATTTTATGTGAGCTTTTATTCTAAACCCTAATATTTTCAAAAAAGTGAAGGAAGCTGTACATTTGGATAGTGAAGATATGTTCAAGGAGAGATAGAGAAGCATGGAGGGTAGTGAGCTGTGTGTGCATGTGTTCAGAACTCAAACACACTGAAGTTCACAACAGATTCCTGTAGCTCACTAAGTCAGTAGTAGGTGTGGTTAGAGGTTAGCATCTTTCACATGTACAAATTACAAGGACTTGAGAGAGTCACAAGATTATAATATTATTTTTATTTTTTTGTATTTCCTTCTAATTCATGGAAAACACTTTGAATTGCCTTGTTGCTGAAAATGTGCTATTTAAATAAAATTGCCTTACATTCCCTTAATTTTGTTGTGTTGATAGTCTGTGTGTTTATGTGTAAAAGCTTGAAATTTCCCATGCATGAATTTCATTGGTAACTTTCACCTCTGGCAAGTTCCATAGGAAAAGAGGGAGCAACATCACCTCCCATGCAGAAACATGCAGAACGCATGCAACTGGAAATGATCAACTTAATTTTTATTTATCAAGCAGGTTTAGTTTATTGTGTATCGCAACCGGCCTTAGTAAGCAATATTTTACGATTTTCTACAAATATTTGAAATGGTAATATTGGTTGAAACAGCAATACAACAGAAATGTCTGAGTCATTCAGAGCCAATAGTAGTCAACCAAAGAAACCAATAAGATTTTTTTGAACTCCTTAATGGCTTTTGGCTCCGTTTATTTTCAAGCAAAATTGGAAAGTAAGATTATAATATTGTTAATAGTATATTAAAATTAAGTTACATACAATGTGAAATAAGTCATCTTGCATATGGCACCCGGACGGCTTTAATGCTTTCTGATTCCTGTGTTTTCATAATCTCCTCCTGCGTCTTTGTAATTACAGCCATTTTAACCGAGCAGGTGACATCTTTTGAAGTACTATTACCTTCAAGTCTTATTAGCCTAACACATGTCAGCTTTATTCAGCACTGATGGCTATATTAACCTGAAACATAGACCTAGCCACATTCTGATTTCTGAAAGCTTGAACTGAAGCTTTTGTCTCGATAAGGTTTTGACATGTGGTCATTAAACTATGACTACGTTTCTGAAATGTAAAAATTGAATGATACTCAAGCCATACAGTGGTGTGAAAAAGAGCTGGCCCATTATCGGATTTTTTTTATTTATTTGCATGTTTGTCACACTTCAGTATTCCAGAACGTTAAACTAAGATCAAACATCAAAGCAATACTACAGATATGATGAGGAATTAATGATTTTACACTATACTGTCCCACTAATAAAAGCATTTTTAAAAAGCTTTGCATGTCCATTTAGAAATTGTAAAACTCCTGAAAATGTAACAAAAGCATTTTTTCACACATTTTATTACTGCTTAAAAATGCATTATTATGTAAACACCACATATTAAATAATCTAAATAAGCATTGTATGCTTAATTAAATATGAGTTTATTTCACTATGTTTTCTTGGCCTGTGTTGTTTCATAATGTTCTGGTTCAGTATTTTGATTTGCTGGATATGATTACCTGTTTTTCTTTCCAGTTAATACATTCTTCCTAGGAATAATCTGATTGGATTAAAGAGACTTGTCTGTGATTGGCTGGTGATTTTGTTCATTTACATGGTGACAGTTGCAGGCAGGCTGAGAGCAGGAAAGTTGGAGTCATCAGAGCTGAGTGTGTGCCAGAGCATGAGAGAGTGTTTGTTTAATTTAAATGCACAAAATCTAATTTTTATTTGTTTACAAAGGTATGTGTGCACAGGTATATCTACGCATATTGGTCACTGGGCTCTCATCTTAATGAAAACAAAAATCACAGCATAAAAAACAACTCTTCTCGTCATCCCACAACTGGCTTTGAGAAAATATTGGTCTAGCAAAGTGGTTCTTGGTCCTCAGTGGTTCTCAGGACATATTTGCTGTTCCAGGTCTCTCTCTCTGCTGCAGCTCCCTGACCAGCAGAAACCTTTTGATCACCTATTTAAATACAGCAGGTGTGTGGCCTACGGGAAACACCTGAAACCTGAAGACCCAAGTGGAGAATCTCTGCTCTAATACTTAGGTGACAATGGTTGGAGTTCGCTTAAATGTGTCGCCGGTTCGATTTCCACTCTGTCCACCTCTGTCATCTCCTTGGGCAAAACACTCCTACCAACTTACCTGCTGGTGGTGGTCAGAGGGGCCGATAGTGCAATATGGCCGCCTGGTCTCTGTCAGCCTGCTCCAGATGTGGCTACAACCCAGCAGCCTGCCATCATCAGTGTGTGAATGGGAACGACTGATTTCATTATAGAGCCTCTTTGAGGATCCTGAAAAACGCTTTAAAAGTCTGATGTCACTTTGTAACATATTCAGAGTACAGCTTAATGGAAGCATGAAACAAAATACACACTTCTTTTCTCACTTTATTTTAATTAAGGGATGTAATAGCTTTATGACAAAGTTAATACTCAACTATTATCTAATAACACTACAAAGAGGTTTTAACCAGACTTATTTTTACACAATAGACATTACTAATCAGAGTCAATAAAAGGAAGAATGTCTTTTATGTATGTGCCAGCTGCAAATAACACAGAAAACACCAACACAGCACTATTCATGCAATGAAGTGGAACAGTGTTCCCAGTTCCAGACATCTCTCTGCTTGAGCCTGACTTTCTGTGGAACAGTCTTTCACATGTCCCAAAACTACAGAGACCATTATTATTAGGTTGACAGCTAGAGACAATTGAAGCCATCACAACACTCCTAAAAAGTGAAGAAACATTCACTGCTTAAAGGAAAACATGCTTATTAACGATTAGTCACTTTGGATAAACCACAGAACAAACTTATTTACAACTGCATCAGTGCAAGGGTTCACTAAAAACAGGCTACAACCTGTCACAAGAACACAAAGGTTCATCTTATTGGGAATGAAGATGAAATGAATGCATGCACACAGGCTTCACTCGTCACCCAGACTGCACATGCCAAAAATGACTACACTGAACACTCTGAGATTCTCTAACGCCAGGACTAATCTGCCTCTGTCACGGTAAGCAGGTGCAAGGTTAGATCTTATATATCTGATGACAGAAAAAACAAGAGATGCAAAGCATAAATCTACAGTCGAGTAGCAGGGAAGTGTGTTTTTTAGTCAAAGTCTCTGTTGACCAGGACCAGAGGAGCCACCAGAGTCCACACATAAAGGCCAATGCAGATCCAGCTGGAGGAGATCTTCACCCACACAGACGGCCACCTGCTGGTCATGGTCTCATATTTGGAGTCAGGGCTGCAGATACAGAGAAACATGCAACCAACAGGTTGGAATGAAGCCACTTCATACGGAAAATGGAACTTGCTCATAGTGTTCAGCTACAAGTTAAGCAACGTGATAAAATGTCATTTTGTGTGTGTGTGTGTGTGTGTGTGTAAAGGCATATGTCTTTGAGATTTACATTCACATCTATATCTTTCTAAACTACACACGACAGGGTGTTGGTGCTCAAATAGCCTCCTCCACTGTCTACATAACTTCAACAAATCACACAACAATACGAGTTAAATGGAAGATGTGCTCTATGCATACAGATGAAACCAGGAATTTACACACACTGAATGTTTGACTGAAGTCATACGGTAGTTATCTTACTTCTGAATTCAAAGAAATAACTAACTTGCCAAGTTTTCTAGCATATAGCAGACAGAAATTATTTTGGTAATTCTAACTAAACTAAAACAAGAAATGTTGCATTTAACTTCAGACAGTGAGAAAAAAAAACATGTTTGTGTCTTTTTATTCAGAATATGTAAATATGTGATTTCCACTGTATATTGTTCCAATAGAAACAGGGCTGACTGGATCAGAGAGACAGCTCTGACTCTTTACCAAACATTTCTGTCAAAAATCCTCTGAGCTCCTTTAGCAGTGCAGGATGACAGGAAGTGTGGCGAAGCATCGACTTCAGCACCAAGCAGAAAATGTCTGCCTGTACCATTCTTTTTAAAATAACAGAATAATCCTCAGAATCCTACCTGTACCAGTTGGTGAGCGTCATCATGATGTAGAGTGATGCTAGGAACAGCATGAAGTGGAAAAAGGAGTAAGAATAGGTGACCCCATCCTTCTCATTGTCCACAGCTCTGTTATGGCCGCTGCCCTCCTCAAAGCTGTCTGTCTGGGGTCCGTCCTCGATCAGAGCAGACTCATCAGTGGTCAGAGTCAACTTGTTCACCTGGGCATTTGAAGAATTGCGAATACTAATGGACAAACAGAAACACAACAAGTTAACAATGTGCAAGAGCCGTTTTTCAACCACTAATTTACTAATAATCTGAGCATCTCTGTCAGTTCAAAACAAGCTTTGACATAAAGAAGATTCCCACCTGGAGTACAGGACACACATGAGGAAAAGAATCAATCCCACAATCCCTTGAGCATCCCACCACGTAACCACATGGTCCTGACCTTTAGGGCTGGTGCTATTAAGCCCAATGATGCCCAGAAGGCTGGGGTTACAATCTCTGTCTGCAAAATACACACACACACACACACACACACACACACACACACACACACACAAACTCAAATCAAAAATGTCCAAACTTTCAGTTCACAAGTTCCTGAATATTAAAACTGAGTGACACAAAAGATGGAATACTACAGAGGGATCATAAACAAGCATTTTCATTTATTGAGGCATCCTCACAAGTTAATTTGTCAGTTATAATATACCTGCTGTATGTTTACATACATCAAATAAAAACACATATGTACCTTTTGTCATATGTGTGACAAAAGGTACATTTTGTCACATTCAGAACAAATGTTTCTTGTTTTAAGACAGAATTACCAAAGATATTTCTATTTACTAAACATCTGATTGTGAAAACATTAATACATAAATCTTTTCTCTCTCATTGTTGTGAGAATACTCTATTTCCTGTGTCCTGCTCCAGAAATCTTTTAAGTAAAGTAGAAAGTCAATTATAAGAAGCTAATTTAATGTGATTTTAACATATTTTATTTCTCTTCTCTTTTTTAAGCGCTGTGTTAACAGGACTCCATCATTAGAGTAACTAATAATTTGTAGACATGTTTGCTTACCAGGCTCATTGGTCATTGCAGACCAGGTCAAGTACATGGTGTACAGAGTGACCAGGGAGGATTGCAGCAGGCCAGATCTGGGCTGGGACTCCTTTATGAAGAATATGCAGCGTTAGGAAGAAAGTAGAGAACTGAAAATGTTCACAACCACTTTAATCTTTATCAAATTGCTCGACCTAAATTTTCTCATTGGTATCTAATAAAAACAAAGCGCATATTCTAAATTAATGGAATGAATACATAAACACATACAACACCTCTGAGATAAATTCTGAATTTATAGTATTAAAACGCTTAGTTTACTTGTTAAAGCTCCAGTATGTAACTTTAGAAAATATTTTTTTTTTACATATTTGTGAAAAAACTGTCGTGAGTGATAGCATTATGCATTTTCCAGGCATAAAGTGCCATTTCACACCACAATCATGTTACCTTCAGTTGTTATAAAAATGCTATTTATCAAATATGACTTGATTTTGTAATTTAACACCTTGAAATTGGGCTTCCGTCTCTTTAAAAACTCCTGCTCTTTCTTAAAGTCTGCCTTCAGGAAGTCATCACAACATGGCTGCTCTATTAACCCTTTAACAATGTTTTTACCAGCATTGCTCTGAGAAGTAGCTCATGCAATGAGCTCAGCAGTTCCACCAAGTGTTTGCTAATTGCTGTTGGCTAGTCTGAAAGAGCTGAGGGTCTGTGAAGCTAAAGCTCAGAAACCGCAGCTCAGCGGAGGAGCTTTGGCCTTCATGAAACTGATAAAGCCAGGATCAAAATATAAAGTCAGGCACTTTATGTTTTGGTCTGTCTGATGTAATTTTTAAACCTCAGACAGACCAACTGATGTAATTTTAAATGGTTGATGATTTGATCAATTACTCAGTACTTGATTAGACTTTTTACCAAATACTTTTTTACTCTTGCTTGAGTAATTACCTGGCTGGTTACTTTTTACTTCCACTTTTGTAAAAAAATAAAATAAAATGAAAAATATGCTGAACTATCGCTTCTCTTATTTGAGTACAACTTTTGGATACTCTGCCCAAATCTGGCCAAGATTAACTTGTTGGTGCTATGGCAACACTGGCTTTATCTCAGATCTTGTATTTCTGAATCCGACTTTTGTGAAAACAGCTCTCAGGTATATTTTTGATGACAGGATAAAGCATTACAACATGATGTAAAGCTGAAAAAAATCAATTTGACATAATACTGCCCCTTTAAATTACAAGATGTTGCTTTTTACAAGAGAACTTCAAAAAGAAGTGCTTATTACCTGAATCTGTGGTAGAACAGACATGACGGAGGCTGTGACGCACAGCAGCAAGTTGATGCTAATGAAGACCTTATTTTCAGTGCAGCCATCAGAATGGGTGTAGTAAACATAGAACAGAACCAAAGAGACCAGGGACAGGAGGTAGTTCAGCGCAGTAACTGAAAGTAGAGCTGCAAAAGCAAAGCAAAAGTCAATTTTAGATAAAGTCTGTTCAAAAACACAACAGGATGTACAGCGTAACAACAGTATACACACCTCTTCAAATGTTCAACCTACCACAAATTTCAATGTATTTAATTAGGATTTTATGTGATAGAACACCACAAAGTAGCACATAGCAGGAACGAGGAAGAAAATTAACAAATTGTTTTCAAAATAGTTTAGAGCGATTTTTGAAATCAGCTTAGCTGAAGCAAGTAAACATCTAACTCAGGCAGGCAGTGTGTCTTAAGGACCAGGGTGGGAACTCTGGCCTGCAGCACCAACAGCAGAAAGTCCATTAAAGTCTGGAGGTGTGTTACAGTTTTTAGTCAGCAGGTGGATCCAGAACATCAGGACCAAAAAACTCCATAACAAACATGGTTTGGTCTTCGCCATGGTGAGTATTATTTCATATACTGAGTTAGAACTTAAGATTGCTAAACAGGGTATGCTCCACCTGTTTCAGAAAGTAATAACATAGTTCATAATAATGCTGGTTACACATCTTACTTTTACCAGAGGTATTAAATAAATATCAAGTTATTTTAGGTTTGCAATACCTAAATCACACAATGTAACTTGATTTGTTTTTATGTGCTGCAGTAAATGATTCTTTTGTGGCATTTGATTTATATGGGTTTTGTAAGTAAGGTCCACTTATGCATTCTACAGAACAAGCAATAACCAATACAAATTGTGCATCGAAATTTCTTTTTCATTCGTATTACATTTTATTCATTTCCTTTTCCTCATTTATTTCAACCCATAAGGAGACAATTCATTTCTAAACACCATAGAATTAATTCAGAGTTTTCAAGAAATGGAGATAATAAAATCAGAAACATCATTTAAGCACTAAGTCTAGAACAAAATCAAATTTTTGGTCTACTGTCCTCAGAGGTCACATTAATGGAATATTTTCCGTATTTGACTGGTTATTTTTTTAAACGACGGGAAAATCTGAAACCCGTCGGTCATTTGACAGGTTATAATTCACCCCAATGACAGGTGCACATTGGCAGACATTATAGACTTTACGCAAAGATTTCATCGCAAAAGCAACTAAAATCAATTAATAAAAAATCCTTTCTGAATATCATCTCATGGTCTCTGAACAAAATGAGTCTTTCTCACCGGGAGCCGACAGCGTGTCATGGACCGGACGCTTTTGAGCGTCTGGTTAGGAAGCGCTTTCCAAATCTTTGGTTGAAATGGCGCGTTTAATTTCAGTCTCCATTACATACAGAACAGAGAAAACTAAAAAGAATGCAACGTTGAGTTAATCAATTTATAGTCTAAACAGAGGAGCCGGTCGTTTATCTTGAGGAAATAAATGACGATGCAGAAGTTAATTAGACTGTAACAAGCTCAGTCTGCTGAATAACCAATGCGGACGCGGCTCCGCCGCTGCAAAGAATTAAACTTAACTCAGCCTGCAGTTTTAACAAATGGAGTTGGAAGACGTTACCCTCCCGTTCCCAGGAGAGCGGCAGACATAACATCTGTCAGTTTCGGAGAAGCGAAACCATGTAAAAACAATCCTCGTAAAAGCGCAGGCCCAGACGGCACAAGGTAAAAAAAACTTCAATTGATCGGTTTGGATCAGACAGATCCAACTGACTGATGAACTAGGGCTGATTTCTCTGCCGATGCAACCAGGAGGAATTTGTGAGGCTGTGCGTTCAGATCCCAGCGGGCAAAGTGCTGGGGTCTGAATTTAAGTGAAGTTGTTTAACTTCATTTATTATAAGTTAATGGGGCCACAGTCGGTGGTTTTTGTCATGGAGAAAAAGTTAGATGCATTCATCTGCTTTATGTGTGATGGGATCTGAATTCATGGTTCAACTAGGTGAATAAAAATAAATAATAAAAATGGGGCTGAATAGCCGATGTTAATATGATTATAATCATAAAATCATATTAACATATTAATCATATCATGATTATCATGATAATCATGATATGATTATCATGATATGATAATCATATCATGGTTAATATGATTATAATCATATTAACCAGAGGGTTAGAGCCCCAGTTAAATGAGATTTAACTGAAGTCCTCAAAGGGGTGCAGGTTTTAATGCTTTCTCAACTAAAGTTCTACAGCTTTTTATTTCTCTTTCTCACTGTTTAAATCTAATGTTTTTATCTTTGCTTTTCATCTAGTTATTAACTTATTTTTATTTCTCTTTCACACTGTCTATGTAAAGCCCACCCGGAAAATGTCCCAGTTCAACGAATCTATATCTAGGGGTGTGAGAATCCTTGTTAAATGCCGTTTATCTAAAGTCCCACGGGGTTTAGAGTCCCAGTTGATGGCGTTTCAACTAAAACCTAGAGGTTGGAGTCCTTGTCAAACGGTGTTTTTGACTAAAGTCCCAGAGGGTTAAAGCCCCAGTTAAACAACATTTAACTGAAGTCCTAAAAGGGATGCAGGTTTTAATGTTTTTATCTTTTTTAATCTTTTTCAAAATGTCTTTCTCTTTCTCACTGTTTATTCAATGTCACATGCTGTTTTTATTTTATTTATGTAAAGCACTTTGAAATGCCTTGCTGCTGAAATGTGCTATACAAATAAAATGTGATTGATTGATTGATTGATTGATTGATTGATTGATTGATTGATTGATTGATTGATTGATTGATTGATTGATTGATTGATTGATTGATTGATAATTTGACGGGTAAAAATAGAACATGACTGATTTTTTTGAATGCTGTCCGCCAAAATGACAGAGAACAAAAAAGTCTAGCGCGACCTCTGACTGTCCTTCTAGCCAAATTAGAATTTGTCCTTTAAAACTCTAATGTTAAACAGTGTTAAAGAGTAATTTTCCAGTAGACATTTTAATTTTCCCCTAACACGTAAGACAAAACCAAAATATATCACCTGTCATGTTTTGTATGTTTAAACTCCTAAGGTTGTTATCCTACCTGCATACCAACAGCGAGAGTTGCCCTCTTCCATCTTCTCCACCCAGGACTCGTTCCAGGAATGAGCAAAGTCAATGAGTAAAACCAGCTGGATGAGGATGAAACAAAAAGCTCCTGCCATCCCAATGTAGAACCACACTGCAGAGCAGAGCAAGGAGAACAAGCTTTATATGTGAACTTAGTGATGACTACAGGGAATTCACCTTCAGTTCTCCTTGATTTAAATCACTGGTACCTCTACTTATGGACATAAAGACTAGTTGTTGTTTTTTAGTTTGTTTTCTTTTCTAAACAGGGAACATTGGTACGACTGGTTTCAGATCATTTCACTTCTGCAAGAAACATGCCAACCACAAAGGATCCCTGCATCTTTTTTTACATAATACAAGTGAATTCACTGACATCACAGGATGTGTGTTTTTGTTGTTGTTGTTGTTGTTGTTGTTGTTTTGTTTTCAGATTGGATGTGACTGGAGAACCAAAGCTGAGTTTACAGTATTCACCTGAGGAAATGTTTTTCAGGGATGTCTCCTCCCTCTGGCTGAGATCTGTCATTGTGACTGTTTAATGTATTCAGCACCTTCATTAAAGGACGGGTGGTGTTTTCTATCCTCAACATTCATGTGCCTCAAGTTCTGCTGGTCAGATGGACACTGAAGAATCATCTACACACTGTCTGCTATTTGCTCCCACAGACATGCTGGCACTGCTGTTGTCTCAGAGTTGAATCATTAGATTACATTTCCCTTGCTGCACCGTCTTCTGTTACTCTTTATGATTCTGGGTGATTCTGGGTTGGTGACTACATCATGACGTGGGTTAGAGTTAGAATACTGGTGGGCCGACTACAAGCCTACTATTCCTTGTTGGGACCTTACAGTGCATTGCTGAAGAAGCATGAAGAACAAGTAGAGATACTCAGAACAAAAATACGATCTAAAATCCAAAATTTTACCCCAAAACATTTTTGTGTCTGATTATTAACTCCATTACTGACAATGTCAATCAATATTTACTGCAATGCTGTTCTTTACCTCTCAGAGATAAAGAATGAATGAGGATAATTCAGTCATTTATCACAAAAATAACATTATTTCATTTTTTTAATGTCCACTAGGAAAACCTACACAGTTAAAAAATAATGCCCAAAGGAAAGGAATACTTACCAGTAGCGAAAGGTCCTTCTGAGATAAAAAACGAACCAACAGTGATGCCAAGAGCTGCGACAAACTTGAAGAACCAAAATCTGGTACAAAAGAAGAAAAAATGAGAGGGAAGACAAATACCAGTCAGTCAGGTTGATGCTGATTACTGTTAAACTCCAGCAAATGCAGCTGGAGTTAAAGCATTTCCAAACCACTCCTAAAAATCATAATAGTAAATTAAAGGAAGATACCCATTTGAAGAATTTCTATATATATAGACTCACCCATTGTGAAGTGCTGCTCGGGGGTCTTGGCTGCTCTTTACTTTGATCATAAGCAAAGAGAACAGTAAGAAGAACATGGCCATTCCAAAGCAAACCCGATACACAGCCTTGTAGCCAACCAGAACGTCACAGTTCACTTTGCCATCTAAAGCAGATAAAGATGAACCAATCCCTCCTTCACAGAATCCTGGAATCTACAGTGATACAAAAGAAGAAATCTTAGTAAACATCCACAGAAAGCATCATAGCAAAACTCAGAGTCCGGAAAAATGTCAAACATGGATAAATGCCAGAGACTTGGCCAAATGTGTCTGACACAATGAGAGAAGGACACATAGATACAGTGACAGAAAAGATGGCTAGGCATATATTTGCCAGATTAAAAATACATAGTAAGACTAATAATAATAAATCTCATAAATGGTGCCGCAGATTATATTTACTGCATGTTCCACATATTGTGTGGACAAAAGATGTCTGAGTGGGACAGATTATTGCAGCAGGACTGCTGAGAATATTTATGCAATAAAACCAAAAAACCATAATTAAACTTCACTATTGTGACTGATTATTTAACAACCAAAAATTAATACCAACAGCCATCAGAGACCAGAAACCAATCACTGAGAAAAAAAGAAATTGAAGATAAAACAAATAAGAAGAATTCCCTCTCTCAAAATTCCTTTACAGGCTCATATGAAACATTAATTTTTTGCAAAGCAATTTAACACTCCTTACATATTTAAGCTCAGACTCTCGTGATTCAACATCAATTTCTCTGTGGTTTCCTGTAAATACCTTCACGGACCTGATGTATGACTCATTCGAAAAGGTTCTGATTTCTCATCCAAATTCAAAGAAAACATAACCAGATAAAACACTTGTCAAACAAGGGATAACTATTTGACTCCACCTTCTTAAATCTTTTCTAAATGTCATTTCTAGCAGCAAAATTCAACTGTTTTTCCAACTATATGTCACTGACAAATGTTTTTATACGCTAGGAACAGTTTGAAGGCAGTTATTTATGGTGACACATTACCTTTTTGAGCTGGCCCTCCATGCCAGGCATCAACATGATGCAGGCAACAGCCACTCCCAGCAGCAAGAAGCAGGCGTAGATGAGACGAGTCATGGTCGAGTTATTTCCACTTGGACAGCATCGACACAACAGACAGGGGGCGCTGCCACAGAGGCAGGGGATCTGCGTAAACAAACTTGGTTAGCTGAGGACAGAAAAAGGGAGAGGTATTTCTGATCCTAGTTGTGCAACAGTGAGGCTATTAAATTACTTGTTATCGTGTATAAATAGATGGTGATGTGTTAAACAGCGCAGGTGGAACATAACATCCACCTGTCTTGTACACATAATAAACGAATCACTTAGCTAGCTAAGCGTAGGCTTTTTACCCAGTCACTTATCACCGGAATATTACAGGCTGCGTCACCACTCGATCAAAACAAAGCGAGTTTGCGGCCTAAACCTCCAACGCTGGAATAGATTTCTGTTGAGAACCGTTTGTTCAGCCACAAAGGCGGAAGAGATGTAAAGCCTTTTCCCCTAATGGTTTTGCTTTCCTTTCTTTCTTGTTAATGGTTGTTGTCAGGCTTCTGTTCTGCGAGTTTGTTCTCTTTAAAAATAAACAATAATGGAGAGACTGAATATCATTGTAACAAGTTAAATATTTCTTTCGGATGTGTATTTTTTGGATTTCAAAAAGCTTCTCACCCAGCTAGCCATGGAACAGAGTCCCAGAACGGCTCCCATGGTGCAGTCAAGCTGATGGCGGATGTTTTTCTGAAGATGGATGTAACGCACAACAGCCTCTTCTTCTGAAAGAACGTTCACTCATCTGCTGCCCTCTTGAGGACGACAGAAGAACATTTCAGTATCTGCTCAACTGAATACGTTAATAATAAATAAATAAACGAGCCGCATTAACGGTAACGGAAGAAAAAAATGGAATAATAAATAAATACAGCAATACAAAAATGTTGACCAATTGTAAATAATATGTCTTAAACTTTTAAAGGTGTGGTGATGTAGACCTATCAGACCAAAACATGAATCAATATTGATTCCTTAACTTTAATTCAATATAAAATCAACACAAATATGCATGTAATTCCAAATTCAGATGATGGTTGAATCAACTTTGATATAGTGTCAGTTATGTGAAATCCTAACATTGATTCAACATGTAAGTCACCGACCACTTTCAATATCGTTTCAATGTCAGGCTTCAACATGGATTGCCTGACAATATTTTAGCATTGATTCTTTCATATTTTGCTATCTGGGATCTGAATCATAAACCATTTCAAAAGGCTGTCAGTCACCCCTTTGACATTCTGTTTCTATATGGCCACACTTCACCCAGCCTTGTTCTGCATGTTGTTTTATATAAATTTATATCTTTCCATTTCAAAGTTCATTACTCTTTCATTAGTCATCCAAGTTTCAGAAATTACAATTATGCTAAACAGCTGTTGAAATGTCTGAGTTTCTATATAAACTTCGGTTATTGAAGTGAATTAAAGTGTTTAACCACACAGTACGGTCTTTCGTGTACTTTGCTCTAGAATTTAGTTAAATCAAAAAAGGGTTGGGGTCATCCACTGGGGATAAGCGTGAATGATGAAGGATGGATGGTTGGGGTCATATGTCCTGATTTTCTGATCCATACATGGGAAGAATCTTGTAAACCCCCGATTTTCTATTAGATTCAAAACTAAATCTGCAGCAGTTTTATAATGACTATCATCTAATAGAGTCAATGAAAAGATTTAAGTAAACTACTTGCAACTTGTTACACTCCATGGCCAGAAAATCCAATTAAACAAAAATTCAGTCAATTCAACCACACATACCCTCTATTTTACTTTAGTTATCAAACAGTGTATTAAGCTCAGTTTATTATTCAATTTAGCAAACCCAGCAGATCTCATCAAGTCATTGGCAGTTGCTCTTGCTGTGTCATTGAGTTTATAGCTCATGCTGAGCATTCATGTAGCAACGATGGAGAGGAAAAACTCCAGCCTAACAGGAACAAACCCCAAGGAGAACTAGAACCTGGCTCAGTATGAGCAGCGAGCCACTGACGGGACGCTAAGACAGAGCAAATATACAAAAATAGAAAAGGAAGAGCTGATGTAAGAGTACTACCCATGTTGATGAAAAGTAAATACCAGGAGAGGGAGAAGGTTTAGTTGTTGGGAGTATGATCTCAGCATCCCTCCAGGAAGCTATCACAGCCAAATGGAGTGCCTGAAAAAATAATGTCATGTATGCTTTTTGTTTGGATGTCCAATACTTTATCACAATTTTCTTTAAATGACTATGTTATTTTTTTTAGGTTGAGGTTTTAACAGTGTCTTGTAGTGAACTGTTGGAATCTTGCAGTTTTTCAATATAGTTGTGCATATATTGTAGGTTTGATCTGAGTTATTTTATTGTGCAGTGTAAATGCTTATTTTTTTCTCCTTGTGATGATCTATCATCAGTTCTCTGGTGTATTGTCTCACCAGCAGTTATTGCCCACCTTAGCTCTGCTCAGTCCTTGCATTCTGAGCCTACTAGGTTGGGTTGAAGCTTATTTTGTTTTCCATCCCTCCCCAGATTCCATCAGTCATTGTGATGGATCTTCAATAGAGATGTTGCCTGTCTTGTGATTGTCCTAAACAGCTCAACAGTAAGTCTAGTATATTTTGACTTCCTCCCATTGCCTCTGTTCTTAAACAATGGAGATCCAGAGTCTCTGGATCTCCTTCAATCTACTATCATCCTTATAATTTTTGTAAATAAACCGTTACCTTCTTCATTCTGTCTCCTTAGTGGTTTTTGAGTGGCAGCTTTTGTAAGTGCTTAAGGTTTTTTCTAACAAAACAATGAAAACTAAAATTATGACAAGGAAAGAGCAGAGAAATTAGAGATAAAGTTATGCAGAAGTTTAAAACATGATTGTTTTGAAACAATATGAGCACTATTTAATCAATTATAGGAACCACAGATTCATACTGTTGGAGAGCCCAAGACAACTATTCATCACTCCTTAAGTCTGGACTTCATGGTAGATTAAAGATAATAAGAAAAAGTTATCAAATCTGACAGCTGACAAGGAGAGACAGAGGCTACGTACTGTCCGTTGTTGATTTATAGACACAATAGCACATAAAACCCATGATCAGTGGATTGTTTTTCTGTCAGTCTGGTACCTTAAAACCTCCTGGGAAGTTTGTTCTTATTTTCCATGTTGTTACTGGGAAAGACTGCAATAACATTCTAATCATCTTTTAAAAATATCTTTTATAACTTGGCATGAATTATATAGTTTAAAAGTATATTAAAACTTAGAAATTGGGTTTCTGTTGCTTTAAAGACTCCTGATCTTTCTGAAACTCTGCCTTCAGGAAGTCATCACAACATGGCTCCTCTATTAACCCTTTAACGTTCTTACCAGTGTAGCTATGAGAAATAAATCCTAAAATGACCTCAGTAGATGAACAGTTCCACCAGGTGTTTGCTGATTGCTGCTGCTAGTCTGAAGGAGCTAAGTGGGAGTAGCGGGGGGTAGGGGGGACTCTGTGACGTGGAAGGTCCAAAATGTGGAAACCACAGCTCTGAGGAGGAGCATTCATCTTGAAGGCGGTGCTAGGTCCAGCCAGGCGTTTTGTACAGCTGAATGGTTGCCATAGGAGACTAAAGGCTTTCTCAAACATACATACATACCTAATACTCCAAGTATTTTTTGAGGTAATAACATTATAATATGACATAAAGCTCAATAAAGTTAATTTTACATAAATATGCCCCTTTAACACAATTGTGTGCACTAATCCCAACCCTCTGTGTTGGACAATCACATCAAATACCTAAAACGATACACTAAGGTTTATAGTTAGAATGAGGCAAAGTGTAAAAATTCAAATGGTGAGGGACTGTACATTTAGACGGTGTTACTGAACCCAATACACCAGCTGTGGCTCCACTCAGAACACAGAAAGGTTCAACCTTACCTGGAGTAACCAGGGAGTCATTCTAATGTGAACTCCAGTCAATGTTCCATCAGACATCATGAACTAAAACACTACCTGGAGCCACAACACTGTGATGTGACCACTCCACTCTGTCAATGTGAGCAAGAAGACTGTGTATGTAAATTTGTATTATCGACGTCATGTGACAAACACTGAACATCATGTGGGATTTTCTCAATGCTGCTCAGTGCCACTTCTGTCTATTGTACGTCTTTTGTTCAGGGTTTTTCTGCTTATTGGATAGAAATAGTCAAACACTACCCATTGGTGTGTCTAGGTATCTTGAACAGAAGAGGACCAGCATATTAGTTACCAGCTTGTCATTAATTAAAATGTCAATGCAGTGAACCCTGTCTATTCATCCGGATTTATTTGCAATGCATATCTAAAGTATCTGGTGGAAAATGCTGCTTGTAAAGCTGGAAGAACTGGACAGAATGTCCCCAGACACACTACTAACTGGCACTCGCAAAACAACCAATCCAGAAGCTGCATTTATTTTCTTTGGCTGTACCTCCAAGAAAAGAGATAAGAAAGACAGCAGATATTACCTTCTGCTGTAGTTCTCAGAAGGTTTCCACTACATGTACTAATCAGTGTGTGAACTATTGGACAGACTCCTCTAAGTGTTTTTAGAGGGTGCCCTCAGTTGGTTGTTGTCCTGAGTCTTGCAAATATCAGGGGATCCACTGTGACACTATCAGGGCCCAATAACATGTGCTTCACACATCGTTTACATCTTATTTTACAGATCTTCACCTGCAAATATCTAACATGTACTTGAGATGCAAACAGCATGCTGACAATGGAGTGAGAATTTTCCTTTCAAAGAAGAAAGTTTCATTTTTTTCTGGGTCAGTCACCAAAATGACTGTGCATTCTTTTTTTTATTTCAGGCAAACTGAAACATTTGTCAGTTTCTAAAACACGAATGGAAAGTGACAATTTTGAATTGGATAACAGAACAAATAGACCAACAGACTGCTGAGGTTTCTCACTCAAAGCTAACCTTCTGTCCATTTATTGTCAGTATTGAAAATCCATCCAAAAATAATGGTTGGATTTAACAAGATGCCAAGTGACGACTAATGTAATAGTTTTCTCTGTATCCATTTCTTTTCTGTGGAAATGATATCCACAGAACTCACAGAGGCTGGGGAGACGGAGTTGATATTGCAAAACAGTCAGTGGAGTTAGTCCTTATAGGTCAGTGTTCATCTCTGTTCAGCCTTCTTCCTCTGATTTGCAGTATACTGGAAAGTGATTTCATCATGAAACACGAATTAGTGGCAGAAGACGAGCTGCTCATCATTCCTGATTCCTTCATCTTTTAGCCATCTTGAAAGTTTTTAGTCCAGAAGAAAGGACAGGTGTGGTCATGGTACACAGGAAGGATGTCACCTCCAATCCAGCCTCTGAACAAACATGTTAGACTTGATCCGTGCTCCTCTCTGAAGAGCAGAACAATCTGCAGGTCATTGTCCGAGCCGCTGGTGACAGGCACTGTAATGCTGCAGGGCACCAAACAGGTCTTCATACAAAACGTTTTTGTGGGAGGGCAGGGAACTGATGGGAACAAAAAACATAGATCAGACGATAAAAACAAATAAGAACTGAAGATATCAAGGACACAGCTGAGTAGTATTCATGCCGCCCCTCACAAGATGCCACCCTGGGTGGTTGCCCATATCAGAAACTGCCACTGAACCAGAGCCAGGAGGCGGGTCTTAGTGCTGTCACTCAACGTTACATACTGGCTGCTAACTGTGATAATGGCGGAGAAACAACTTAGTGTTGCAAGAAAACCACATGCCAGTCATCAATAGTCATGCTAACTAGCCTAGCATTCACAATAGGATCTGGTGATGGGGAAAAATTGTAACAGCAGCAGAGAAAAAGGGGAGGAAGCAGAAGGAGAAGCAGACTGTGATTGACAAGTACTAAGACCCGCCTCCTGGCTCTGATTGGTTGTTTCTAGTTAGCACTAGAAGGAAGTGGAGCTCACGAATTTCACAGATTATCTGTCTCATAGCATACTGTAATGACAGAGTGACAGTTTTAATAAATATGTAAAACAATATATTTTTTGTAAAAGTTACATAGTCCAACTTTAAGATCCACCAGTGTAAAATGTTAATTCTTGCCATTTTTCAACTGATCTTAACATTTTGATCAGGAGTGTATGCACCGCTACATTTTGTGTGATGAGGCTGAAGGACAGACAGCAGCTTACACAAACTCTGTGAGTCTGATGTGCCAGGGGAGGAAACCCAGAGTGCTGTTCACAGCACCAAACTTCACCACCAACTCAGGGTCTGGGATATTTTTTGATTCTGAAAAAATAAATAAAACACAAGGCATATGTATTAAATGTCACAGTTTGAGGAAGGTTGGATAACACTACATGATGAAACTGAACAAACTCGAACAAACTGAACCAACAGGTGTTCACCAGGTCTCTAAAAAACAGACCCACTGTAAGACATCAAATGTGCCTGTTCATCTAAAGTTCTAGAACTACCAAGAAGGAAAAGGCCTGAAACAACACATATCCTTCATATATCAAAATATCTAAAGGAAATAAATATTATGGATTTTTTTATTTCAAATTAAAGGTAAGATAATATTGCTAATGCACATGTGTTTGTTAAAGGTATGCCTAATACTAACAGGAAATACATCTTTCAAACCGTAATAGTAATAAGTTTATAAAAACTTCTAAATCTAAGAGGGAATAATCCCTTTCCAGACTTTTTGAGGAGTGTTTCTTTTATGTCTTTATCTTTTCAATCTTATTTTTGATAATAAATGCAGACAACTGCAAGAATAATGCACAGCAGAAACCCGTGTTAAGCATTTATTAATGTACTGATGCATACGAGTCATACCTCTGAGAAGTACATCCAACACGGAGACGCTGATGTCTTTAGAGCTCCATTCCTTCTTCTCCACAGAGTGACAAAGTTTTCTTGCTGCCTGGACAATACTGTGTTTTCCATCCTCTGGAGACAGCACCTTCACTATGGGTCTACAGGACACAACTGACAAACATCCAGAGTCAAAGTACAAGAATCAGCAGTGAAAAAATTTGGAGACATCATTTCAACATTCTCAGGACCTGAAAACTAATTTAGATGACTTTCTAACACATGAAGTATAAAGGGATCTATCGTATTTTTTAATAGAAAGTATTATGAGTACATTAAAGCAAGCCACTTACTGCTTTTTCAGCTATGTAAAGCACAATCTACTGGTGTTGTAAGCAAACCGGATCCTTACACAACCAAAAGAAATTACTACGGCCTTTCATTAGGAGGAAAAATATCTGAAAAATCTGATAAAACTGTAATACTCCAGTTATCTGGACAATATAACAAGGCCTTTTTGAATTAATTAACACTCGGCTTATATAATTATTCCTTGAAAGAGGGAGGCCTCCTCACAATCATGGGTGGAGGTAGTGATGAATGTGAAGAGAAGATTTAGCATCAATCTATCAAGATATTAATTTTTCAAAGTGTAAAACAAGCAAAATAACATTCAGATAAAAGTTTTTTTTTTTAAATACCTAAAAGTCCCAACTGAGGTTCTGTTTTAAATTCTTACCAAAGTGTTGGGGTTTGTCTGTGCCGTTTCTCAGTAACTCCATGTTGAATGCAGAGTCATCTCCACCCAACAGGTTGTGCTGTTGTTTCACTATCTCCTCCTGAAGAGAAGAGTTGTTCTTCTGGAAAATACCTGATGAAAAACATGCAAGTCAAAACGTAATTTCACTGAGAATGGAAGTAATTGAGGTTTTGCTTCTTACTGGGCAAGCATTCAGAAATATTACATTTCCTGAATCATTCAAGTGACTGAAATCCTTCTGTGGTTTGCTCAATTCAAACGGTTTTCCATTAATCTACATTTCTTTATAAAAATGTTCAGCATGGTTCTAAATTTTGAAATACTAGTTATCGTCAACTGACCTCATCCCAAGCACTCCATTTTACATCTCATTATTTGCATGTATTTACATATTTCGAGTTTTTCCTAACAGAAAAAAACGATCATCATAACAAAATGGTAATAACAGAAACTTAAAAGATTTATCTTCGTTCAGGTCTGAAGTGAGCGAAAAGTATTAGTGAAAATGTACATCGTTTTTAATTATGCTTCGGCCCTTTTCTACTGGACCTAAAAGTTTAAAGTGTGACCAATCAACTTTTGAGGGAGCGTCAATGACTAAAACTAAGAGCATACACAGCGCAAAGAAATGATAAACTAACACTGTAAGCCTGGCAAACAAAAGTTTTTACCGTGATGATCATAGACGCTGACGTAGGAAACACCGACAGCCATACACCAGACCACCATGTTGGCGATGTCCGTGAAGCTGAGCTCCTCCTCAGCCACTACAAGGCCGATGTGGACCGGTAGTTTCTCCAGCGAAATCCCGTCAGATATCCAACGTGACCGACGGCTTCCAGCGCCTTTGCCATCACCATCACCGTCAGAACTCTGGTTAGCATCGGCCTTCTTCTGCTTGAACTCAGCCACAGGAACCGGCAGCAGCAGCGCAGCCATTGTCCGCTGCCAGAAACGGCCTTTCCATGTTCGAAGACGGACTCGGAGCCAGGAAACCGTCGCTCTTTTGATGCGGACTAAAGCTAAAAGAAGGCGCCAAATAAGGCCGTAAAGCAACGCCATTGCTGGCCTTGTAAACGGAAAGGAGAATGTCTATCTACAGAGGTTTCATCAGTTTCTTCTTCTGTATTTGAAAACGGGTGTCACACAGCTTTAAAGTTTATTACCGCCACCCGGCGTGGGAATTAAAATCTCCTCCAAAATCTAAACAAGGCTTTAAAAAGTGATCCACCGACATATTCCAATCTTGCTGTGGAATCACTTTAGTTTAAAGCGATTATAACTGACACAAAAACTAGCCTGTGAAAACAGGCGTTACATCGCAGATTCCTGTATTAATCACAGACTTGCAATCATTATCAATAAATTGTTTTTCCATTCTATTACCTAATAACTTAAATGAAATGTATTAATTCTACTATAATCTGAACTATTTATTTATATGTGATTAAAGACGTCCTCTTTATCGGATCTTCTTCATTTTCTATAGGTAAGGAGTTTGATCAAATGTCCATGGGAATTAATTGTTTTTTTATTATTATTTTAAATCAAATTGTGTGCATCAGACTTCACTATTATGGCAAACTTAGTCATGAAAAAACAATACAGTCTTACGTTCTTACAACCAAGGAATTTGACATGGTTTCACACACTCACAGTGTACAACATTAATGATATATAAACTAAAATAAAGGTTAAAAAGAACAATACAAGCATACACCCAATATTATTTTCTTCTTTTAAAAAAAAACATGTTGTGGTAGTGCAAAGATACTCCTCACCTGCTGCCAATACATCTTACAAAATAATTTAATCTACAGAATAAAATCTGAATTTCAGAAATTCCTTGCTGAGATATATAAAACAAGTCCATTTATGAGAGACATTTTACCACATCAAGTTGAGAAGTTCAATGAGACAACATGACATTTCTGGGTAGGTCTGTTCAGTACACCATGTTCTCCTGAATTGTTTCTATAAATTCATCCTGATCAGGTCAGAAAAACGTTCAAACCATGCACTTTCCAAAAGCCTTTTTGAGAATCTCATTGCTGGATAAAAGTGTAAGAAATAATATGCACACATTTAATGTATTTTTAACAAGTATAGTAAAACACTGTTTAACTTGGTTGGGATTCGTCCTATTTCGGTTTAGCTTTATTTGTTTTTGTGTCGCTACAATCAGAATGTAAATCTAAGCAGATTTTAAGGGACCAAATAACTGCACTGGGTGGAGAAAAAGGTCTGTTTTTGCCAAAATTCACACAGAATCTATCCCTCAAACTCATAAAATATGGACAAAATATGAGAGTCCTGCACTTTTCTGCTGGATGTCAATTGAGTCGTGTGTCATCAGATGGATGGAAATTTGAAGAATACTGGAGAAATGAAAACCAAAGGGTGAAAGAAAGGAATAAGTAAAACAATATTTACTGTAGGGAAATATAACAGACAAGTGTGTGATCATCGGACAGAAGAGATTGTAACGTTATCACACTGCCAGCAATATGTAATTGAAGCGTCATTCAACTCCACACCAGGTGGTGGCAGTAAGGAGTAGAAATACTCTGTTTACTGACGAATCCGAAAAGAAGAAGGTCCCATCATGTCTGCCTTACCCCTTGTTTACTTCAAATGTCAGACTCAGCTGATCCGTTCAGGTACATCTATTGGATGAGATGGCCACGCTTCTTCTCGTTACATTGTATGAATACTCTCCACTCTTCTACATCGCTGTGGTTTCTCTGTGTTTTCTCGTGACCGCTGCCATCGTGCTGGGTTGGTAAGCAGTGTTCGCTTAACTTCCGTCTTTATAAACGATATCCTTGTTAGGTTTTCGCCTTTTACTTTCGTATGTCCAACAGAAGCATGTTTGTGTTTTGCTAATGCAAAGACGGCTTGTGATGCAGACGTCTTTTAGATTCTACCGCGCAAAGGAGTAACCGCCCTCATCAAGACCAAAGAGCATGAAGTTTCTGACGAATAACTAAAAATAAACATTTTTATTACACGAAATGTGTTTTTTGTTTTTGTGGTATTGTGAAGAGGAAAGTTGGTGTTTGCTCAGCACACACCAACCATCATAAGCTTATATTGACACATTCTGTCTATTTTCCTATCCCTGGGGTCTGCTACCTTTACTGTCAAAATAACTTTTCAAAAAGGATGTGACTTTTAACGAATCTCAACTGAATAGTAGTGATCTCTTTTTATATGTACTAATTTATCTAATCATTGTGATTCTGTGTTATTGTTGTTGCCTATCGTATGCCCACCAAACCAGGAGTTTGATATGCAGTTTGTTAAAAGTACATATTTTAAGGTCAGAAATTGTTTGATGTTTTGGAATGCTTTTCTTCCAACTAATGTTAGAAGAAAAATCTATCATAAAAACATTAGGAGTGAGATTTAAACTCTAGCAATTTGTTTATTCTGTATACCAGGTTTGGCTTTGATGTCCCAGTGTTTCTTCTGAGTCATGAGGATTCAGAGTCCACAGTGTCGACTCCTGAGAAACTAATGGTTCAGGAGACCAATCCGTTTTCTCTTGCACTGGGATCCGGGCCAGCATGTGTCAGTGGTGAGTGATAAAATGTAATCAGGTAAGATAATGGAAGTGTGACCTTGTATCATATCCTTCAGCTCCTGAAGGTCTTCCTCCATGGTTCCACAGCGTAGAGTTCCTCTCGCGTTCCACCACAGAGCAATCAGACTTGGTGTCCATCGTAGAACCTGCTTCTGTTTCTGTTGGACTGGAAATAACCCAGTGGTGCTGAATCTTGGGGTGGAGGGGACCTCCCACCCTCTTCTGTTAACTGAAGGAAATCTTGAGATTCAGGGGATGATTCAACTGAAGATGATGGTGACTGTGTTTTGCGTTGCCTGTCAACGCTTACTGTGTGCGAGCTCCTCAATCAGGTCATGCTGGTTAACTGGTGGACATTGAGACTCATCCCTAATTGGCACCTGTGGAGTACTTTCAAGCTGATGTGGGTCCTTGTGACCTCTGGCTGACATCAGTTTACTAGTGGGTTCAAGTGGGTCTGACATCCCATCCTCACAAAGTCCAGATCGTGAAGTAGCATGCTGCGGGGCTGGTACAGGAGAGCTAGAGATCAGTTCTGTCAGGCGTTACACATCTAGCCGCAGTTGATCATGCTTCCCTTTCATATTATGAATGTATTGGAAAATCTCAGGATGAGTAGATGGTCTGACCCTGTTCTTGAGGGAGGTGGTTCTTAGCGTGGTAGTCCACCTCATAGTCCTGGAGGTACGACAGCAGCTGGCTGCGTCGGTGAGGACGATCAGACTCTCCATGTGGATCCCTCCTTTCCATTCCGACAATATATTGCTGAAGCAGTCTCTCAGATCCAGCTCGAAGGACCAAATGTCGGGAAGACTTCTGGATCTGAGCTGCCAGCAATCGCTTCAGAGTGTCCTATCAGAACACTTATAAGATTTGTGTGGATGCGGAACAGTTCAGGAGGAGTCCAGTTCAATTTTTACTCTTTATATAGAGGCGTGTGTGCCTGGCGTGTGTGCCAGCACGCAAAGAGACTGGTAATTCTCCATGAGGAAGTGTTTTGGATGAGAGGTGAGATGTTTTCAAGAAGCAGGACCAGGTCCTGCTCTTACATCAGTGCTTTCTACATCAGCACTAAGGGTTGTCCTGCCCTGATGACTGAGAAGCTACACCAGGGAGAAGCTCCAGTAAACTATAAATCAACAGTTCTGTGTTCTTCCTTCAGATGTTCCTCATATTTGTACAGTGTGTCCAGGGATCCATTTCCCCTAACCATCGCATGCACTCCTTTGTAGATGGTGTATTACTGAAGCCTTGCTGCTTGGAGCCTTGTGTACTGAGCTGTTTCTGGGGCTGTGAAGTCGGCGCTCTGCAGGAGGTGCTGCGAACCCATCAACAAAACCTGAGGCTTACAAGTCCTCAACACTTCCTTGAAGCACTGCACCATCGCTTCCACTACCATCAAACTTTCTAGTATCCTTTTTTATTGCAAGCTTGCAAGCAAAGAACCTAATCTGAGAAAGTTTTTATTATGGAACCCAGTATTGAGTAATTTGTCGTAGACGGTGGGGGAACTATGGCATGGATTGAATGGCAGCCTCATTTCTGCAACATAGCTTATCCCCGTCAGAGTAAATGTGTGTATGGATGGGTTGAATGATAGATTGTGTAAAGTGTTTAAATTGATTATGCTTCACGGTGGATGTCTTAGATTCAATTTAGTCCGTTTCTATCACTATTTTATAAAAATTGTCAGCAATTTTTTGTTCATCTCAGTAACAAGTCAGTCTGAGTGCAAAGTGACCTCCAGGGAATGTGGAACAGTCAGACTTGTGTTGTGTAATATGGTTTGATTCCAAGCTTTATTTGTAAAAGTAATAATGTGCAGTTACATTCTGGAAAGTCAGTGAAGAGTAACTTAATTATACTTTATTCTGTGTGTTAGATGCCAATTATTTTATCACATTGACTGAGATAATAAGACAGATACCCCTTTGACTTCATCCTGCCAGTATCCACAGCGAGGACGAAAAGGAATGTCACACCTGCATCCCTGCTGACCAGAGGATTACAGATTTTGGGCCATTGCCAAGGAAACACTATCCTCTCGTGGCTGTCCTGACTCTGGCAGAAACTGAGGCCAGAAATCTATACAATATTGTTAGTTCTTCTCATTACTATTTAAAATGGAATATGCAACACTGTAAAAGAGCCTCAGTAAAGATTGGCATGTGCATAATTACCACTTGTGATTTCCTCTGACAACAAATTGCTCTGTTCTCTTCCAGGTGGCAAATGTCATCGTTATTCATGTTCCTGATGGGAAATACAATCTTTCTGCACGAATTCTCTTCCAGTATCTTCTTACCTCACAAGGATACATGCATGAATTAAAAGTATGTCAAATTTGTCTTTACGGATATTTTCCTGATTATCTTGACATTGAAACAAGTTAAATAAGAAACAGATGTGGACAAAATTACTGGTACCCCACAGTGGTCACTGAATTAATTGATAAAAGTAATCATAAATATACTTTATGACTATTGTAACCATTCATTCATTCATTCATTCATTCATTCATTCATTCAATAGCCAATGAAAATCAGACATGGCTTTTAAAATGTGGTTCAACAGAATCACTATAAAAACAAACTAATGAAAACAGGCCTGAACAAATGATGGTACCTATAACTTAATATTTTGTTGCAAAACCTTTAGAGATCACTGCAGTCAGACAGTTGTTGCCCATGAGAATTCAGCACCTGTCCACAGGTTTGCTGGTCCTTCTACAGATGTTTAGGATTATTCTGTTGGAAGACCCATGACCTGCAACTGAGACCAAGCTTCCTGACTCCAGGCAGCATGTTTCTCTCCAGACTGACTTTGTCTTGATATTTGATCTTACTTCAAGGCCCCCTGTGCCACATGCAGGACAGCAGCCCCAGAGCATAACCGAACCTCCTCTATGTTCCAGCGTTGCTTTCTTGGTGTGCTTCATTTTTACGTCTGAAAAAGGCTCTAGTTTTTCTCCTTTGTGGCTGCTCAATATCTATTGTGAAATTCCAGACTCACTTTTTTATGATTTGTTTTCAACAGTGGTATCCACTTTGACTCAGTGACTGGTTTCAATCTGACGCTGGTGTTCCTTGACTTTAGAGGTCACCTTTAATTTCTTTAGTGGTTTTTCTGGGCTCTTTGGTTACTATTTATATTATCCTTCTCTTCAGTTTGTCATTGATGTTTCTGCCAAACTCAGAAACATTGGCTTCAGTCCTTAAACATTTGAATAATATTTAGAACTGTAGTTGCAATATGCAGTAAATCAGTTAAATTAAAATGAGCTTGATAATTTCCATTAGCATGAATGTTTATTTTCTTGTCTCTCTCTCGCTTTATACCAAATGGATATTTGTTATTTTTGGTTGTTTCATTTATTTTTGAATATTTAAAATGTCTTACAGAAATCTGTTAAATGTTCTATAGATATTGGTTATTGTATTTGGATTATTATGCAGTTTCCTTTACGTAAATAGTCTCAAAACAACAGTATGATTTTTTATCATAACTTCTGGGACAATTTATCATTCAGCAAAACTTGTTACCATGACAGGCCTGCACAACACCGTCATTCTGCTTAGAGATGACCTTTAACATGCTTGAAGCTCAAAGACAACTATCATGCTAACCACAGGACACAGTCTCTGCTGAGCCATTTTAAAAATATGATTTGATTTTCGCTGGTTAATTTTTAGTGTTACAGTTTGTAGATATTTCAGTAACTATTGTTGGATTTTTGGTCATTAAAGGGGTACCAACAATTTTGTCCACACGTGTAATGCATAGAGTTTTATTTTACTAGATAATTTAACGAAATGCATAATGTGTGGTAGTGTTGTCCCTTTGCCATGAATAGAACAGAAGATGCGTTACTTACGTTTCTGGCCCCATATTGAACAATAAAGCATCACACTCACAGCAGCAGAGAACCTATAAAACAATAACCAACATGGCAGATTGTATGGAAACAATACAGAGAACATGTTTAGCTCCCCACTCATTATCCTCAGACAACAGCTTCTACCTGTCAGTATAAGCAAGTTAATAGGACAAGAACCTCAGTTTGAATATGCATGATTCCATTTACCTTTAACTTGCTGCTGGTAAAGCTGGACATCCTTAATGTAGCTCATTAAAAAGTATTCCAATGATATTCTTATATCCATATATCCTTTAGTCAGTCATGCAATCATGTTTCATTTTAACTGCCTCTTCATTGTGTGCTTCTATTTGTCTGTCAGTTTGATGTTGATACAACTAAATTTTACTACTGTGGGAAAGGAAAATAATCAGTTAAAATGTATTAAAATGAATGGTTTCAAAACAAACATGGTCCATGCCAATGTATTTATCAGCAGCCCTGTGGAATTTCTTTCTGTTATGTTAAATATTTTCTGTAGAAAACAGCAGCAGCAGGGAAGGATGAACTGATTTGTTTTGTTGCTTTATTTACTAGTTTTTATTGAGAAGAAAAGAAAAAGTAATTGTATAAATTACAACACAATGCATCAGAATAAATGGTGCCTGCATGGTTCAGCTATGTCAGCTGCTCCGTGCCTGTCTGGGCTCTAACAGGGTTCTCTCTGTGATTGCAGCCGCTCTTTATGTCGGCTGAAGGTTCTGGGGAGCCGGCTGGAGAACAGATGGAGAGAAGTCCTGACCGAGGGGAGAGCAACTGGTCAGAGGAGATGGGTAGAAACTGTGTGGTATGTCAGAATGCAGCAGTCAGCAGGGTGCTGCTGCCATGCCGACACGCCTGCGTCTGTGACAGTTGCATGTTGCACTTTCAACATTGTCCAATTTGCAGAGCCTTTGTCCTGGAGTCGTTTTCACTTAGACCAACATTACAAATATAATAATTTGTGTCATATAGATGGTGCATTACAAACAAGATTGCTTATCTTCACCTTTATATGGCGTTAAAGATCCTGTACTTACAAACACACTGTGATCTTTCAACTTAGCCTTTATTTCCACTTGTATTAACACCTTCTAATAATCTGGTTTCATAGAATTGATGTCAAATATTATCCAAGTTTTTTTTTTGTTTGTTGGTTTGTTTGTTTTTGTGACTTTCAGAAAATGAAACTCGTGTATTATTTAATTTTATTACAGATATGTAGAATGAAATATCTTAAACCCTGTGTAAATTAATGCTCATCACTGAATTATTTGATTCAGGCTTGTTAAATTAGAGACAACTACAAAAATGCAGGACCTTGGTCTAAATACACTGAAAAGAAACTATTAAAAATAAACTACAGCCAAAGGATCTGTAATACAGGCAGATGTCAAGAAGAGCGGTCCTCTGATAAACTGGTTTACAGACAACCTAACAGTCAAACACAAGATATTAAGAGGATATAATAATAGAGGAAAAAGGACAATTCCCAAATAATTGGTCCTTTAACTCAGTAAAATGGAAGTGATCTCCAAAAGCTCCACTGGCTGGCAATTTATTTAACAAGAAAGTGAGTGAGCATCTAGTTTCAGAACACCAAGCATCATATCAGAATCCATGGGCCACATGCAGCCAGAGCAAACAAAAGGAGAAGTG
>NW_015112730.1:627299-640432 GCF_001443285.1 Poecilia latipinna
TAAAGTTTAAACAGTTTAAAATATTATGCCTGAAATTGGAGCTAAAATTTTGACCTGGAATAAAAAACAGCTGGTTTTATTCCAGGTTAGTTGTTGGTCAATAAATGTCTTAAGCTTATTCGACAGAAATGTGGACAGTATTTTCTGATAAACTTTGTATCCCTCAGCTTCTTCTGGGTCTTTTCCTTATTTTACAATATTTATGACAGAAAGATAAACTGTTTCAGGAAGATAACCTTCTGTACAAGTCTAGAACCCTACCCTAACCCAAGAAAATTCCTGAATATTTTTGAGAAGACTAACCAGGCCAGGAGCCTTAAATACCTTGAATATGTTGCTTATCATTTAGCTTTTGTTGTGTAATGTCTTTATTCATAAATGTAGAGGCTTCTTGTGGAAGGACAGAGAAGTAATAATTAGGAGTTTTTGCAACTCACAAGCTCCTGTATTAATTTTTGAAGAATAAAGACCTTTATAAAGGTTTCTTTCATTTCTTGACCTGAATAGAGAGCATTGCATGGTCACCACTACGACAGATAATGTGCCAGAACTCACCCTCAGCAGCTTCTCACCTTACCTGAATGGTAATGAAGACTCTGGAAAAAAACAAACATGATTCTTTCACTACCATTCAAATGTGAATGAGGATGATGCAGATGTTAGCTGACAGCATGAAAATTATGACAGACCTTTGAGGTCTTCACAGTAAACAAGGGGAGATATTGTAAGTATTTCAACATTCAAAAAATTTTAGAATTCATCATCCAGTCAGTTCCAGAAGATTGTAAACTATTACAATTGAACAAGAAAATGAATGGACTGACTGGGATAATGTAAACTTGTGCATGAAAAAAGACTAATTACAAGATGTGGGGGAAAAAACTGCCAACAGTGAATTAAGAAAAACTTACAACTACCTGCAGGAATGTTAACTCTTACCGAGTTTGATGAGAGTAGTGATGGGTGTATAATCTTACTTCTGCTTGGACGAAGGCTCTCCGGGACGCTTTTTTGTGCACCTAGGATCCATCAGTCTGTCACTGAAGGATCTCTCCAGTTCAGCAAGGGCTTCAGAGATGGAGTAGGAGACATCGTAATGTCTCTGGGTCAAGGGGCACCTTAGAGACGGCCGTCCTGATCAACTTATCCAACTCCCTCTCAGCAGTAGAGAAGCTGCTGCTCCAACACACGACACCAGCTGGTTGAATCAAAGACAGAACTAAAAGATGGACATCCCTGCCATAGAACAGGGGTATTTAGCTCTATTGGTTCAATACACCTGAATCAAGTGGCAGACAGAGTCCTGCTGATGACCTAATTATGTGACTCGGGTGTGTTGAAACTGAGAGACATTTAAACTCAGCAGGACTCCGGCCCTGGAGGACTGGAGTTGAAAACCCTTCCATAATCGATGCCTGACGTCATCTCAGGGTCATAAGGACTCAGCAGGTAGTCTGCTCTGTAAAGAGCATCAGTGACTTCAGTCCACTTTACTGTCCAGGTGGTTACCAAGTCGCCAGTAAGAGAAGAAACCCTGAGTCTTGGATCCCTGCTGGTGGAGGCTGCAGCTCATTCACAGCCTACAAAGCCAAGAAGTCCTGTCCTTTGTTCTCTTGGTTTCCATAAACTTGTAGTTTCACCTGGTTTTGGGAATCCAACTATTGGTAAATAGTTGGCTTCATTAGCAGTAGATTTACTTTTCACCTCTAATTGTTGATGCTGTGCAAATTATAAATGTGCCATAAATCTGATCTTCCTTTGAAAATAATTTCTGTTTGAAAGAAACTGGTTTATCAGTTTACCGTTTTCAAACAGATTTAACTGCAAAGTGATGGTTTTGTGCTGTTTTTCTGCTTTAAGGTTTATGTTACATTTACTCTCAGTAAATTAGTGTAATGTTCTTTAGTTTGTTGTGACCAACATTTTCTGAAACCTTACACATTTTTCTGAATATTTAAAATTAAATTACACTGTCAAATAACTGCAGTTTAACAAAGGCAGCATCAAATAACAGTTACTTTAGTGATTTCATAATGCATCATTATGGCATGAACATCAGTGAAATAAGCTGCTGTAAAAATGGAATCTTAAGGAGCTGTCCTTGCTTCAAGAACAGGTGGATCTTATTACTGATGCTAAATATTCACAAACCATATTTCCATTAGTCTGTCCTAAGCCACTGTATCAGCTGGAGCAGGTCCATCAGGAATGTCAACAGCTGGAAACATTGATCAGCATCAGGAGGAACAGAATCATGTCTACACTTATTAATGGAGTGAGAGGAGGAAAATATCTACATACAGTATCCACAGAAACCATACGAATATATTCATCTTAACCTGTGCTTAGCACAACAGTGCAGATGCAAGGTGGAAGCATGCGTTTCAGGCTCAGCACAACTGGTGCCACTTTACACTTTATATGCCCCATATAGTTTAAAGCAAAGAGATATTATAGTCAAGTTTGAATTAGGCAGATATGACACCAAATGTAACAGGTTTTTAATATCTGCAAACATTTTCAGTTAGTTGTTTGACATTGAAACTGCATCTGTCAGGCCACCATGAATGAGGAACTGTAGATCTCTGGGAAAAGATCTGCATCTTTCTGCTACAGGAACAGAAACTCACAGAACCTTCATTTCAGAAAATCCATACTAAGTTCTGCACAAATGACACCATCAGAAACAGACTCAAAAAACAGAAACATCAATACATCTGTAATAGCACTTTATTTGCAAACTACCGTAGTTTTACACAATTGGTTTATAGAAGAACAGAATGATCAGCAGAGCTGAAGAGGTATAAACAACAGAAAGCAGTTTTCATTTAATTTCTCATTCAATCATCATTGATGTTTACTGCTCCAAGTCTTTGTGGCTTTGAAGCAGTGAAGACAACAAGCCAGTGAATGAGAAGAACATTAAACCAGAAAAAGATCTGAGACGGAGGGTTTAAACAGGTTTGTAGTCCAACTTGGACTCGAGCTTCTTTGAGTCGGCCACTTTGCGAACAGCTTTCATGAAGTCTTCTTGAGTGACGTACTCACGATCAGACCGGATCGCAAACAGTCCTGAGAAAACAAAAGTCAGCATAAAAACCCTGACCAAGGAGGTAAGTGTGCGAAGGACTCTGGGTTTTAGCAGACAGTGGCACTGTTACCTGCTTCAGTGCACACGTTTCTCAGATCAGCACCATTGAAACCATCAGACAGTTTTACAATGGCTTCATAATCTGGGAAAATATCAAAGAAATCAAGACAATTAATGCTAGAAGATTTTGTGTGCTGGACTAACTTTGAGTAAACAGAAACTTACACACATAAAAAACTGATTTGTGTACCAACCTATTTCGCCATGTTTGGTGATGGGACTGGAGTGGATTTTGAGGATGTCCAGTCGAGCTTGTTCATTTGGCAACTCAATGTCTAAAAAGGAGAACACACAGAGCTCTTGTTGTGTGTTTCCACATGGAGCTGACAGATGAACACAGAAAGTAATGCTCACGTATTTTCCGGTCCAGTCTTCCAGGCCGCAGCAGCGCTGGGTCCAGGGTGTCCGGCCTGTTGGTGGCCATGATCATCTTGACTCTGTGTAGAGTATCAAAACCGTCCATCTGGTTCAGCAGCTGACCGAACACAGGAAAGAGAAGAGTCATCTTCCAGATCTCAGTCAGAGGTTGAATTAGACTTTCTTGATGTCAGTTATTTTGACTGACGCCATCAAGGAAAACAAGCCTGTCGTCAATCATGAATCGGCAGATCAGTCTTTTTAAAAACTGCAGTTGATGCAGTTTTCTGTACGATCGCCACTAGTTTTGGTGATTTGAATTCAATTAATTGCATTTTTGTTTCGTCAGGTTATGTTAAATAAAAAAATACATGATTAATGTAAATATTGATATTTTTATTAATGCACCATGTTAGTTTCTACTACCTGAAGCATTAGTTCTGAGAATGTCTTCTATATCCAAGTAAAATGGTGACTGTGTAATATCCTTAACTGAATGAAAAATCAATAAAACTGAATTGTGAATCAAATTGATTTTGGCAATCTGAATTGACATCCAATTATATCCAATTATATCCTAATATGCATAATTCATATACAGACTCCAGTAAGAAAAACCTGATCAGTTTCCTTTGTCAAGTTTGTTCACACAAACAGCAATTTGACTTTGGTTCCATTTTATTTTCAATGAAATATTTTGACAGTTAAGAGTTCAGAGGGACAGTAAACATCTCCATGGCAGCAGGTTTTTATAAATAGAGCTCTGTGGTGCTGACCTGAAGGAAAAAAATCTAGACAGATTATGAGAGGACTTCTCCCAAGTGGTTATGTCCTACCCACCAGAACACAGCAAATGATATTAATTGCATACCTCCATCAGAGTTCTTTGGATCTCTCTGTCAGCTGAAGTACCTTCTGAGAAACGACGGCCACCTGCAGAAAATGAAATAACATTATGGCCATTGTATTTGACCCAATACAAGTCAAGTTTCTTTGCTCAAAGTGATTTACACAATAAAAACAACATACAGTAACCAATTGTTAAAAATTACAACAGATTTCTTGTAGCAGATATTCATCATAAATAATAAGATGTCTTTTTTTTCCAAAGGTTAGGTCATATTTGTGGCTCTAAATCCATTTTATTTAGATGCGTTGGGACATAAATGGTTCATTGGCTGTAAAGGTTGCAGACCCTCTGTTAACATCAAGTCCAGCCCGACTGATTAACTCTAATCAGAGGTCCGAAGACAAAATGAAGCAGAAATATTATTTTAAACTGTGACCAGTTAAACTTCCGGACCCGAGTTTGAACCCTACAGGCTTAGTGATGTTTGGCTGATATGAGTGGAGCTGCATGCACATGCACAGCGCTGAGCTTATTACAGTCCAACTCCTGCACTTTGCTTTTCCTCAACAGGTTAAAATACCTACTCCTCTGTTTAGACTACAAGTAGATTAACGACTTTATGTCAGAAATTTTCGTTTAGTTTTCTACTATATTTTGTAGGCTTATTTAAACAGAACCCCCTTAGAAATTCAGCTGCAGTCCAGCCAGGATTGATGGGTGGATCGGGTTTTATCCTCTCTACATTATCAGAATAGTATTACTCAGCCTTTGAAGGCAGTTTGGCTTATTTAAACCTCAAACAATAAGTTGTGCTTGCTGCCGACTCTGAAGTGAGCAGCTTGTTTACCAAAAACAAAAGATTCAGCAGAAATCAGCCAGTCTGCTGAGAAAACACACTGTGGTTTGTAAACCTAAATAACTTAACTAGAATATGTACAAAGTTCATTATTTCTTGTCATTTGTCTCAGAAAGTCAAACTCAATTATGCCGTGGCATGGAGGGGTCAGTTAAAGGTCAGGGGAGTTTGCTAGTCAATCAGGAACAGGAACACTACTGAAGCAGCTTTTGGTACTTTTGGCAGTGTGTTCAGGTTCTGCTGGAAATAAAAACCAACAACTCTATACAGCTGGTCAGCAGAGGGAAGCATGACGTTCTGTAGAATGTCCTGCTAGATGGCCATGTTTACTGAGGAGGTGATAAAACCCAGTGGATCAACACCAGCAGATGACATGGCACCCCAGACCACCCAACAGCACCATGGATCCTGTGCCTCTCCACTCCTCCTCCTGGTGTCTCTGGTTCACAAGAATGTGACATTTGCAGCCCATGTGTATGATTTATCTCAATATAGGGGATCTTGGTCCACTGAGATCCTCAGTCCATTTCTGGTGAAGCTCCCCCAAGTTCTTTAAAGGATTTTGCTCTGCAATCCTGTCAAGCATGCAGGTATCCATGCTGCAGCTTTTACTACCACTCTTGGTTTACAACATGCAGGCTTTACCTAGTTAAATGAAAGACTGCAAAGACTGACCTTTTCAAAGAGCTTTTTGAGGCGCCAGTGTCTTTATTGAGTGGTGATGGTGAAAGGACTTTGTTCTGTAATGGGTGATTTGCTCTTTGTGACTGAACTTTTTTGGCTACTGTCCGGCCACAAACATTGTGCTTAGTGTAAAACGCTGATCTTTTTGGCATGGTTACAGATGATCTTCCTATAATGTGACCCCTGCCCATCCACACAGAGGGACTATATAATCTACAATCAATCAAATAAGCAGAGAGCTAGCATGATTCCTCACCAATGGCATCAATCTCATCCATAAAGATGATGCACGGCTGGTGGTCCCGGGCATAGTTGAACATCTCTCTAATGAGCCTTGCACTTTCACCAATGTATTTGTCCACAATGGAGCTGGACACAACCTGTAATGTGCAGACACGTTGTCACACGGCTGTAGAATGGAGCTGAACACTGCACAAAGGACTGATGCTCACCTTCAGAAAGTTGCAATCCAACTGACTAGCCACGGCCCTAGCAAGAAGAGTCTTCCCAGTGCCTGGTCCAGAATAAAATTAAGTTAAAATTAAAGTTAAGAAACATTTATGAAAAGCCAAAAACAGTAGAAAATAAAGAAAATGTCTACTTATAAATGTTTCTGAACTTAAATTAATGTGACTAAAACATAAATGTGTGAAGTTGTCCAGCTACTACCTGGAGGCCCATAAAGCAGGCAACCTTTTGGAGGAATAATTCCCACTCTTTGAAAGAGCTCAGGGTTGGTCAGAGGAAGTTCAATCACCTGCAAAGTAAGAAAAGGCAGGTTTTTCAATCCGCGATGAGTCAAATGACATTCCCTGAGGTTCTTACAGTACATAACACAATACGTCCACAGTTCATCTTGATCTTAAGTTCTGTGCATGGTCCAGCTGAAATGTCAACGTCAGTTATCGGCGTTGATGAAAATTGCACCATTTTATTCTCATCCATCCTCATGTTATCTGCCCCACTCCATGTGTGATTGGTCTGAATTTTTTAAACAGTTATCTATGTGGAAAACAGTGCAACTCAACTTCCATGAGCTGTTGTTCTGACCATGTGTGCAAGACAGGGCGTAACCATTTCCTCCTCTGAACCTGTTGACTCACAATAGTCGTTTCTCTGTGCCTTGATCACTGTCTCTATAATATGCCATTGTAAAACACACACATAGCAAAATACAGTGATGTATACTGCAACAGCTCGGTGTGTCTTGTGGACCCATGAAAGCTTTGTGCAAAAAAGAACACAAAAACCACATCGGCAGTATGTCTTTGGTCCAACAACAATTACGATGAAAGAACCCCTCTTCTGTGATTTTTGTGCCAAAGTTGAACAAAATATATTTCCACTGCCAACACACAGTTAGCCACCATCATTACATATGTGACAGAGTGTTCTAGTGAACAGCACAGGCTTTGCTGCTGAGTGGACATTAGAACAGATTGGAAAGCATCTAAAGAGTTATACCAGCAAGATCTAGAGAAACTCATCCATGTGTTCAACTTTAGTCACATTAATAACTGCAACAGTGTCTGCACATAACTGCCAAAAAATAAATAAAATTCTCCAGCTGCAGCTAATCCAGAACGCTGCTGGTGTTCTAACTAAAACCAAGAAAATAGAGCACATCACCCAGTTATAAAGTACTTCCAACCTTGAACAGCCTTGCTGCTGAAAAGTGCTATACAAATAAACTTGATTGATTAATTGATACCTCTCTCAGCTCACGGATCTGTTCAGACAGTCCTCCAATCTCAGAGTAGGAGACGCTGCCTGGATCTTCATGGGACATGTTGTACACTAGAGGATCCACTTCCCTGGGTAGATACCTTTGCCCGACAGACAGGGAGACATCTTAGATACAAATGACAAACTGCCATGGTGGGAAGAAGGAAAACTCTCCTTGATTATTTTCTCAAAGTCAATTAGTCAGAGCATAAAACATAAACTCAGATTTGCTATGAATCACTGAGAAAGTAAATATTTAAACTCCTATGTCTCAGCTACAAATCTGACTGCACATAGGAAAATGAAAATCTTAAATATTACATTCCAAAATCAATTTCTTCTGTTCCAACTTTTTCTCCACCACTGGTAGCAATAATGAGCAGTCAAATAAGTCTGGAAGGGGCTACTACTGGTTGGAATATTTGTCACTTTCATATTAGCTTATTTGCGAAGATAATTTTGCTTTATTAATTTTATATGTTGCTTTAGCTAATTGTGTATTTTTTCTTCCTTTATGTTGTACCTCCTTCATGTGGTAAGTTTAGGTCAAACTGCAGTGAATAGTGTTCAAGTCTGTAGCCCACCTCATTATAGTGAGTGTAGTCATGTCCAAAGCCACTCTGGTGCCTGGCTTCAGCTGTGATTTGTCCAACTGAAAAGATAAATATTGTAGTCATTAAATTTTTTCCAAGTTCTCAACACTGCCACGGTCTTCAGAAAAACAATCAAACTGTGACACAGTCTGCATGGATCATTTTAAAGATCCATCCATCCATTTTCTCTACACCCCAGTTCCTTTGTGGGGTTGGGAGATGCTGGTGTCTATCTCCAGCTAACATTCTGGGCGAGAGGCGGGGTCACCCTGGACAGGTCGCCAGTCTGTCGCAGAGCAATACAGAGACAGACAGGACAAACAACCATGCATGCATGCATGCGCGCGCGCGCGCACACACACACACACACACCCGCCCCTAGGGACAATTTAGAGAGAAAAATTAACCTGACAGTCATGTTCTTGGACTGTGGGAGGAAGCCGGAGAACTGGAGAGAACCCAGCATGCACAGGGAGAACATGCAAACTATGCAGAAAGACCCCAGGCCGGGAATCAAACCCAGGACCTTCTTGTTGCAAGGCAACAGCTCTACCAGCGACGCAACTGTGCAGCCCGCCAACATTTTAAAGTTGATAATGATATATTCTACCATAATAATGTTAAAATAAAATACTAATTGACTTAATACCAAAATGAATTAGTGGTATTTTACTGCAGGGTGATGAGACCAAAACAGAAAACATAATCCTGGACAAGACTCATTGATTTCTGATTATTCGGTCAGAAACTTAACTAAGCCTGGCTGTTAGCCTGGACAGGAGCAGGCAAGCTCTTTTTTTGATACATTATCTATTTAATGTCTATATTAAATAGATAATGCCGACATTATCTATTTTTCTTTTCAATGCAAAGGATCAATCACCATGGTAACTTATATGATATTGCTTTTGAGAAACCTAATCAAGGCTTAATTAAACCAGGATATCTGGAAAATCCTGGCTCAATCCGCTATCCAGGTTTTGTGAAACAGGAGTGAAAGATGCAAGAAATGACTCAATGACTCTCTGCTGGGTTTCCTTAAAGAAATGTTTTAAAACTGATTTGAATAAAAAAAAAAGTTTAACAACTAGGATCTATTGAGATATATGCATTAATGAATTGAAATTATTTTTTTCTTGTGAAGTGCCTCGAGACGACATTTGTTGTGATTTGGTGCTAAAGAAGAACTGAATTGAATTCAAAGATGTTACAGAACTAAATGAAAGGCTTCATTACAGGAAAACAAAATCCAGATTGGGGAGTGATGATAAGACCCTTCAAACAACTAGGACTGTCTTCATTGAGTAGGTCTGGCGTAAACTGATGTCAGCTCATTATCATTAATGGGTCTGATGATGAACAGTCATTGTAAAGGCCTTCACAGGGTGAATGATTTAGCAAGTGTATGGAACTATTTTAATATGACCATGCTGCCTGTAAGGCAAAGTCAGACTTCCTTTTAAATAGGCATAGGACTTCAACTGCTTTGTTGATATGTAGCCAGAACATATTTTCTGGCTACATTGTAACCACAGGTTAAAAAACAAACAGAGGACACCCTCTAACAAAACACAGTATGTTATTAAAGCTGTTCTTCTAATAACTCCTCTCAGAATTCAGTGCTCACCTTATGTTTACTCTTTGTTTTGACAGAAAAACAAAAAGCAATAAAATATTATGTGGAAGGAATTTGAATCCTGGGTACACGTAGCTCTTCTAAATGGAAGACATTCATAAGCAAAGTGCCAAATTATTTAGGAATTGCCTTAAAAAAAAGGATTTCAACTTTTTGGAGTCGCCATCAAAGTCCTGATGTCAGCTGGTCAGGATTTTGAGAAGGGCCTGAATGATGTAATGCCAATAGATATTTTTTCTATTGATTATTGAGAAACATATACATATTCAAAAAATGAAATGTAATATTTACTAAAAAAAAAAAAAAGATAACTAAAAGTTTTTCAGAACTGATCCTAGACTTATATTGAAATAATTTGATACTCCTGGATGATGACTATGTGTGCTCACCTGTCTGCGACATCCAACCACATATCGGGGACCGTTGGTGGCTTTCACAATGACTGGTAGGAAGTGCAAAAAAAAACAAAACTGTGAAACATCAAATGTCAAACTTCAAGCAAAGGAGTAGTCTGTTTTAACCCTTCTGCTGTCCAAACAGGGGTCGAGTGGCCCCGTGTGAGTTTAATACCCTGTACAGGGTCTGGCAGGGTCACATTAACCCTGCATGCACTTTTACATGTTTTTACCCCCTGTGGCTGCAGGAAATTACTGGAAATTATCCCAGCAAGTTCTCGCTGACTGACCATGACATCGGCCGCGCTCTTCCTGAGTGTCATGCTAAGACTGCAGGAGGGATAAACCAAAGCAGGGTGGGAAAACTGTAAACAGAAACTGCTTCAGTGCAGCAGAGAACTGGCACCGATTGCAGTTTTCTGGCATATCACCAATCTTTATAAAGCCTGACCTGTTGATTCCAATTTTAGCCAATACCAATTTTTTTTCTCTGAAATGTAGCTAGATATAGGAATAAACTTGCTGAGTTGGCAACAGTGTGGTGACTATTGTTAACTGAAAACATGCAGACATTATCTATTTTTCTCTTCAAGGATCCAAGGTATAGAAGAGAAAGATGTGCTGCAGGTTCTGGATCTGAGGTAGAAATTTCAATATTTTCCAGCAGCTGTACATTAGTAACTGTCCTACATTTGCCACATGTTTAGAATGACATACAAGGGTCAAATGAGGTAGTAAACTAACTGTAGACAGGCTTATAAAAGTTCAAGTGGCATGACAGAAACATCATCAGAATAATGCTAAACAGCTATGTTACAGTAGAGCAGTTAAACCTTTAAAAGTTTTTGTACACGTTCAGTTCCAAAGTAACATTATAATTTACCTTTTTTCATTATATTAATATACTTTTTTATGCTGAATGTCTTTTTTACATGAGACACCTATTCACTCTTGGATGAAAACTAGAATGTCTTAAGTGGACATATAACTATGAAGAGATATGAAATATCATGGGGTTAGGGAGATGCTTACATTTCTCTTCGGTAAGCTGCTTTAGCACCTCTCCAACAATCTGCAAAGAACAAATGTACGATGAGGTCATGATGTGGTTTAAACTGTCAGCAAAGTTATAGACACACATTAAAGACAAATTCTAAAGTGCTTTTAAAATGGGAAAAAAATTAACCATTGATCTCACTGGTCCAACTATTTCAAATTCCTCTATGTCACTGATATGTGAGAAAAATGAGATCAAAACACAGCAGGGGCAAGACTGCCCAAATAAAATCATATAAAAAAAACAAAATTATAAAACACAGAATTTTTCACTATTCGACTTAATATCTAGCTTTAGTTATTTTTATGTAATTAACTGTTTTATTTATTAATTATGAAGCCTGACTTCATGCTGCTCCATAATTAAATAAATGTGAAAAACTTATTGCATGCATGAACGGTTTAGCTCCAGTAAAGCGCACTGAATTCAATTTAGTTTGTAACGTCTTACTACTGAAAGGATTTTCCTTTATAAACTCAAGATATAAACTCACCATCAACTAATACATGAATATAGTGCAATGCAGAATCTTACCTGACCAACACTTTGAAGAGCCTTTAAGTCATTCTCTGACTTCTCGTATTGCTTCGTTTGTTCCCTCAGCTGTTCTCTTACTAGCGATGAAACCAAAACGCCAACAGGATAGAATTTACAATTCACAAGTTAAGATATAGAGACAATGTTTTCACAGTCTGCCTTGCTAGCTCACTATTTATATGGGCCGGTTTCGTTGTTGGAAACACATAGATACAATGTTTTTCTCACCAGCATGCACAAAGATAAAGACACATACGACACTGAATAATTTAGTATATGGTGCTTTACAGTTCTTTGTCAGTTGTTGAACAAAAAAACAACAGTGGAGTTTACGGATGACTGAAGTGAAAACGCTGAACTACATGACAAAGCAAAAGCTAGCCTTCGAGCTAACCTAGTAGCATTAACTATTCCAAATATACAATCCGAATGTACAAAACTACAAGCTCTACGTCGCAAAATATACAAATGTTAATTTCAATTACATTCTTTCAATCGTCCGTCAACCTCCTTATGTTCTAGTAATTTTTTCCTGTAGTCTTGCAAAGCTTTATCTCTCGTGTCCGCCATGACTCCCAAATTCTTCTTCTTCTTCGTCTGGTATTAATTGGCGGTTGGCAAACAACTTACTGATGCATTACCGCCACCAACTGGTAGAGTGTTGATGAGGATTTTAACATCTACTCAAAATGTATCAGTACATTTGGAGTACACTTATAACCCTGCATAAATTTCATAATTTAAATAAATAAAAGTTTAAAAATTATAAAATTTATATATATATCCTAGTAGCATTAACTATTCCAAATATACAATCCGAATGTACAATGTATACATATATAACCTAGTAGCATTAACTATTCCAAATATACAATCCGAATGTACAATGTATATATATATATACACACACAGTTGTGGTCAAAAGTGTACATACACTTGTAAAAAATCATAATGTTATGGCTGTCTTGAGTCTTCAATAAGTTCTACAACTCTTATTTTTCTGTGATAGAGTGATCGGAACACATACATGTTTGTCACAAAAAACAGTCATAAAATTTGGTTCTTTCATAAATTTATTATGGGTCTGCTGAAAATGTCACCAAATCTGCTGGGTCAAAAATATACATAATATACAGCATATACATATATACAAATATACAGCAACATTAGTATTTGGTTACATGTCCCTTGGCCATTTTCACGGCAACTAGGCGCTTTTGGTAGCCATCCACAAGGTCCTGGCAAGCTTCAGGTCGAATGTTTGACCACTCTTCTTGACAGAATTGGTGCAG
>NW_015112730.1:645352-646296 GCF_001443285.1 Poecilia latipinna
ACCTCAGTGGGAAGTCAGTAGGAAGGAAAAAGTGTGGCAGAAAACGCTGCACAACGAGAAGAGGTGACCAGACCCTGAGGAAGATTGTGGAGAAGACTGGCAGCATGTTGGAGTAGCTCTGTACTTTCATTGAAATTTTCACAGACTGAACTGGAGACATAACAGTGAAGCATCTATAAGAAGGGACAGAGCAGACTGGACTTCTTCAAGAAGTTAAGATCCTTCAAGGTTTGTATCAAGATGCTTCAGATCAGTCTGTTACTGAGAGCATCATCTCTTTTGCTGTCATCTGTTGAGGCAGCAGCATCAGAACCAGAGAGCTAAAAAGGCTCAACAGCCTTATAAAGAAGGCTGATTCTGTTCTGGTTCTATACTGGAGACCACTGTAGAACCTCTCTAGATGATGAAGCAAAGAAGCATCCATCCATCCATCCTTCCATCCATCCATCCATCCATCCATTTCCTTCCGCTTATCCGGGATCAGGTCGCCACTTGTTCCAGCTCCTCCGGGGGAATCCCTAGGCGTTCCCAGGCCAGCCGAGAAACATAGTCTCTCCAGCATGTTCTGGGTCTTCCCCGGGGCCTCCTGACCAGATGCCCGAGCCACCTCAACTGGCTCCTCTCGACGTGAAGGAGCAGCAGCTCTACTCTGAGTCCCTCCCGGATGACCGAGCTTTTCACCCTGTCTCTAAGGGAGAGCCCAGCCACCCTACGGAGAAAACCCATTTCGGCCGCTTGTATCAGGGACCTCGTTCTTTCGGTCATGACCCAAAGCTCATGACCATAGATGAGGGTGGGAACGTAGATCGACCGGTAAATCGAGAGCTTCTCTTTTTGGCTCAGCTCTGCAGAGCGTCTGCAGCGCTCGCTTCACTGCAGACGGTGTACCGGTCCGCCTGTCGATCTCCCGCTCCCTTCTTCCCTCATTCGTGAACAAGATCCCC
>NW_015112730.1:649466-654255 GCF_001443285.1 Poecilia latipinna
CTCTCTTCACCACGACGGACCGGTACAGCGCCCGCTTCACGGCAGACGCTGCCCCAATCCGCCTGTCGATCTCCCGCTCCCTTCTTCCCTCATTCGTGAACAAGATCCCCAGATACTTAAACTCTTCCACTTGGGACAGGACACCCACCCGCCTCTGCTTCCGACCCGGAGAAGGCACTCTACCCTTGGACTGAGGAATTATCCACAAAATTGAACTCTTAACTTGAACTTGAATTGAACTCTTTAGCAAGCTCAAATCGTGGCCCTGACCTTCGTTAATACATTTATAATTAGAATTTTGAAATTATTTAGAAGGATGACATAATGATATATCATAATCTCAACGGCTGCTGTGAATTAGTAGAGAAGATTTTAACTTTTGAGATGTTTTTCTTTTATGCATAAACATATCTCGTCCAGCTGTGACGTAATTACGTCAATTCCGTTATGACGTATGAGTCGTACGCGCTGAAGTAGTGTATGAAGATGGCGGACGAGGAGGCCGAGCAAGACCGTGGTCTTGTGGACAGTATCAGCAAAACAATTGGGGAAGTCAGAAATTTGTTGGAAGGGCTACATGAAGTTGTGATTCGAGAAAGCGCAAACTCACCAGTTCAGTCCTCTTCTGACTATTGTCAGGAGTTTTGTAGGGTGAGTAACATTTCAATCATCTGCAAAACAGGCCATCTAAATACGGAGCTAACATGGATAGTGCTGATGTACACTGAGTCTTGCATTGTCTGGTAAAAGGTCACTTTTCAGACCGGATTGTGTGTTTCATAGTTAGCTTTATGTTAATACTAGCAAAAGAAGCTAGAAGCTGTTGCGATTTGGTAACAACACACCACACACCCATCGATATGTCTTTTAGCATACGCTAGTGAGTTGTTTCTGTAAGGAGAAATGAAGTGCAATGTTGACTCGTTGGAAGGGACGAGGTCTTGCTACAATGTTTAAGTGCAGACTCCACTGCATTTATATTGGTCCTTTTAATTTGGGCTTACAAAATTCGCTAGCTGCACTGTAGCGTAACAGTTTACCAGCAGAGTCTGAAGCTAGCACAGTGTTAGCTTATATCCGTTGATTGTAAAAGGTTGCGTGCAGGATGTGGACAGAATGTGGATGGTTGTCTTGGGAGACTGGTTTTGTGACGTGTTCATTATGGTAAGATTCACAAATTTTACTACTCCTCTCTTAATTGTTGCTGGTTTTTTCAGACGTATCGGAGAACAAAAAGAGAATTTGCGAGTTATAGCCATGGTCCGTTCTGGTGTGTACGTGCTGAATAAAACGTATGAGGTTTTTTTTTTTCTGCGTAGCTTCACAAGGCAACAAGCCATTCATTGGCTCCCATCTCCACTTTGTCCTGCACGGTTCACGTTAACCATCTGCACCATATTAAGGATGTAGAGTAATGATGGTCAGGGCGGATTCCCACTTATTGAATTTACCCAAAGTAAGCTAACACACACTATCGCGATATAAATGATCATTATGGTATTCCAACTTGTTTAATAAATTAGACTTTTACTTATCAAGCTAAAGTCACCAATGGGATTAAATGTTCACTTACATTCACATGTTCTTTCGCATTATATTAGTTTAATAAAGGATTTTTAAGTGCATTTTGGATGTTCAGTTTTAGTAGTACTTTGTTTCTTTGTCTATAGCAAAGTTTTCAGTGCGTGACTATGACTTTGTATTTTTGTGTTTTTCTGATGTAAACCACTTTGAAATGCCTTGTTGCTGAAAGGTTCTATACAAATAAAATTTGATTGATTGATGTTTTTGCCTTTTACAGTCCACAATATATTGTAGACTATATTAACTTTTTCACCGTATTTTTATTTCAATGCCAAATATTTTCATCTTCCAACTTCTTTCCATTGTTGGATCAATTTTCCTGTTTCTCAGTGCTAAGAACTAAGAAGGTAATTGATGACAGTTCGGTCTCACATTTGTAATTTATCAGTTTGAGCATTCTGCATTGTCACTATACTTCCAAGAAAGGTGTGGTTTTATTAATAAAAATCATAGCCTTCCATTGTCACTACCACCGCTGGAAGATTTTCTAAATTGAACTTCATAATCTCTGTACTAAAACTCTGATCATCATTTTTTTTCTCTTAACACCTGGATTGTTTTTGTATGTTTCTACTATATTTTTTATATTTGTTGAAACATATTTGTTTATTATCATTAATTAAGAGTTGATACTTTTTAAATTACCATGTGCTTTCTTGCACAATGACAGTAAAGGAATTCTGGTTCTGGAGGTGGACCTGGTTCTACTTTACTTTCTAATAAAGTCTTCTAGGGGAGGTCAGGCTTTACCCATTACAGTGACATAATTGCTACTTATAATAGTAATACATTTTACTTGTAAAAAAATAAATGCACTATTTATTTATTTATTTTTTTACAAATAAATTTTATTGCAGAAAATAAAATGTATTTTCTTTAAGCAGCTGCTTAGTTCATGTATGCCTTGGGTCAGCTCTAAATGTGGCTCATTACCTGTCACAAAACCATTTTTAAATAAAAAACCATTGGACTGCTAGTGGACTGCCTTGGCGCTCCAACCAACCAGGCTTAGCAGGTTTTCTGGGGAAAGCCTGGAGCTAATCCATTTGTACCTCTAAAGTTCAAACTTTAAGCTCTGATCTATTGGTAATGTATAAAATGTAAATTTTAAAACTGATTTAGATTTTTGTTCTTTCAGACGCTCTTGGAGTTTGTAGGCCGTTGGAAGACGGAGGAAGAGCCTTTGCCACTCGTACAGGTGTACATGGTCGCCCTGCTCAGCTTTGCGAAGGCTTCATCTTACCTCTCTCTGCAATGTGAAAGTGTTCCACTTGTGGTTGAGAGACTTTCACTGTAAGTGAAATTAAACATTTATAATCCAAAATATCTATCTATCTATCTATCTATCTATCTATCTATCTATCTATCTATCTATCTATCTATCTATCTATCTATCTATCTATCTATCTATCTATCTATCTCTTATAGCTTATGTCTTTGTCATTAAGTCAGTATTTGTAAGTCTTATCAGATGAAAATTGATCAGTATTATGTTTGTGAATGTATGCCTTTCCTTTGACAGGAGCTTTTTGGAACTGTTGCTCTCACTTAAGACCCTTCCAGATGATTTATGGCAGTATTTCAAGTCGTCTGTGCAGGTAAAGATGGGAAGACAGCAATAGTCATTTCAGTCATTGGGTTTTGAAAGTACTAGAAGTGTTTCCTAAAGCAGGACTAGTCGAGAACCCCTGTCCTGAAATTTTTTGACTTCCCCTGCTCCAACACACCAGAATTAAATAATTAGATTGGATTTATTGTCATTGTGCAGTAAGCAGTGCAGTGTGATTAATGGTACAGTTCTGCTTAGGGCCTTTATAACAATCAAGACACAGAAGACCAGACAGAAGTATGATCTGGGAAAGAAAGAAAACAAAAAACAAACTATTTTTCCGCAGTTTGTCTTTGCCTTATGCTCCTGCTCTGTTTCCCCAATGGCAGTAGGGTGAACAGGTGCTAGACAGAATGATGGCAGTCTTTATTGATGCTCTGGATTCTGGAGAGATATCAGGAGTTCTGACCTGATGACCCTCTGCCTCACTCTGTGTCTTGATGGTTGGAACTTTTCTACATAGGCTCCATGAAGTAGAGATTAGATGGCTCAGCCCTATTCCTTTGTGGCTTGTTTTACACACAACAGTCACAGACACATTTGTTTGTATATTGAAACATCTCCACTTAATTCAAGCCTGTTGTTGAAGAATGTAGAGTTTGTGAGCAGCAGGCTGAGGAGTGCACCTCCTCACTGTCCTCATTTCTGTTAATGTTCACAACATCTGAGGTTGACCATAATCCATGGAGACCCTGGTAGTCTTGATATCTCCTCTGGATGGAATGAGTTATTATGTTAATGGAAATGGTCTTCCATTTCCATTAAAAATGGAAAACCATTTTTAATGGAAATGGTTTTCCATTAAAAACCATGGTTTCATTTAATGGAAACCATTAAATGAATAATTGTTAAATAAATAAAGAAAATGACTTCATAATTAATTAAATTAATTAAAATTAACTTATCAAATTCTTACCAAATTTCCATCAAATGCCCTTGTCAGGATGTGCAACTTGTCTGGTTGTTAAGACAGCAGAAAGCCGCTGCATCCGTGCACACTGCCATGGTAACCCTCCTGAGTGTTATTAGCAGCAGGACTCTGGAGAACCGAACTGCAAACCGACATTGTTCAGTCATTTCATTTATGTTTGTTTGACCATGAACAAAAGGTTACCAGCCAAACCAGGAACTAGAACCTATATTTATGTACAAAAGGTATTGGCATTGTTCAAGTTGGGAGTTTGATCTTATTAAATTTCGGTATCCTAATTATTGTGTACAAACTTATCCTGGTTATCAGGATCATAGTTTAGTAAAACTGCATGCAAGAACGGATTATGATTTGAAATGAATGCACAGAATGTACATTGTGTTTATATATGTTAAGCTTTTTGTTATTAATAATTATATCTAATATCACTAACCCACACAGAATATGCTCAATTATATTAAGGATATCAGTACAAATATTGGTTTAATTGGATATAATATAAAGTTCCTACCTTCACCATTTGCATACAATTATTTTTTACAGGCACAGTAATTGCTCCAATAAAATATTTACAAACACTCCAGATTTTTTTTAAGTCTCAAATTATTATTTTTACATACTAAATTTATATTTAAAATGTTAACCAAAATAATTGATTCCGATTG
>NW_015112730.1:657747-659823 GCF_001443285.1 Poecilia latipinna
AACAAACCAGCGTTCTGACAACTATCCCAGCATGCACCGCCCGCTTCTTCTTCTACAGCCGAAAATGAAGTCAGCGGCTGCTTACTGTAATTGCTAGACCTGTTGTTGCTTAATATTGGTCCATATATAAGGCACACCGGATTATAAGGCACACTGTTGGCTTTTGAGGAAATTGAAAGTTTTTAGGTGCGCCTTATAGTGCGGAAAATACGGTAATTAAGATTTTATTTACAAACTGGCTTGTCAAAATATTGTTGCACTTCACAATCATAGCAAAATCTTTGACATTGCAGCACCCGGAGCCTTATATTTTTTGAATAGCTTTATACTTGCTTTATTTTGACAACTCATATGGTTATGTGCTCCAAGTCTTTGAAGTTGGAAAGCATCCTTTCCATCACCCTCATCTTTTGCTCCATTCACAGATTTTCTACCTATTTTTCATATTCAGAAAGTGTTTAATGATAAAAGACCATATGCTGCCACATTCTTGTTCATCACATTGGTTTAGCTAAGTATTACCTGGTTTCTGTTTATTACAAAGTACAAACATGCTTGGTAATTTGATTGCAGATTAAGACTGTTACATGTTTCACTGCTGAAATAAACTCTGTTGTCTTTAGTTTGCACATGACAAGCTTCAGGAGAATGGCATCACCCAGCTGTCGCTACTGTGTGTCCTGAGCCAACATGAAGGCATTTGGAGCCACAAAGTTCTGCAAAGTATTTTGTCTGATGAGAATCCTGCAACAGAACATGGTAAATTTTAAGATATGAGGAAAATATAAAATATATGAACAGTATGGTAAGTGAAAAATAAACACGGGGTGTCTTTTTGCTTTTGCTTCATAGCAAACACAGACCTAGAAAATAAAGAGTCTGTCCAGGTCCTGGAAAAAAATAATCATTATGGATTTACAATATTTAAATTTTAACACTGAGATCAATGAAAGGAAGCAAAAAACAGGAATTTGCTTATATTTTTTCACCGTATAACAGGAAAATTTATCCTGAATGCATTGTGTTTAAATAATTACGGTAGCTAACATTTATTTAAATCCAATAAGTTCTTCACATACTGTGTGCAGTGCTAATAGAATAACAAACAATATTTGTTCCTTATGTTTTTGTGGACTTAAAAGTGCACAAAAACTTAATTTATCTGCACTAAAAAACTTATAGTTTGAATTGAACCTTTGGCTTCAACCTCAATTTAACTCAAGCCATCAGTTTCCCCAAAGAGTCACTGTAGATGGTGATTGTGTGCGCAGGAAGCTCTTCTATAGCCGTCTGTGTTTCAGTAGTTCTGGAGATGCCTCAGACTGAAGATGCTCTGTTATTAGGGATTCTGGAGACAGATGTATGATTTGCCTGTTCATCTGACTTGCACACAAATGGAAGGTTGAGACAGAGGGAGAGCCCGCTTCTCCTGATCTTGTGAAAAACAATGGTGGGGAAGCAGCTTCATCCCAGAGAGAGCCCAGTAGAGACTATATTTCACCATCTACTGTTGATGACCACTACTAATCCATTTAATTTCTTTTTACTATTCTTCAAATCTGCCTGCTCCTATATGTAATTGGAATTAAACTTATCTGAGCTCATAAGATGCTGATCAGGTATTCCTGGTAGCTTTAGATAATAAAATAAACACCCTCTTGCTAGCGGCAATGTTTCCATTAGAAAAACTGAGAGAAAACATTTTGAAAAGAAAAGATTGCACGGCCACTTTATGCAGCACAGTTACTGAACCATTTACCAGTGACGTGAACAAGATGATGATGAAGGTTGGCTGAGTTCTGGACGACCATTCTGAACCCACTGTCCTGCTCCCACACACTTGAATGGCACACACGAACTGGAGTTGGAGAACCTCACTGCAGAGATTGTTGTGCAATTTATCTCCACAACAATCTTTATGTTCTTTATTTCCTTCAGAAAATAAAGAACATAAACCATGGTGCCTTGATTCCCGCTCCCTCCATCTCTTGTTGTGTCCTTGGGCCTGGTGGTGCCAGTGTGTGGCAGCCTGGCCTCTGTCAGATTGCCCAAGGCAGCTGTGGCTACCATCTAGTA
>NW_015112730.1:664823-678829 GCF_001443285.1 Poecilia latipinna
TAAATACAGAAACAAGCATAAAAATCAAAACATCTACAATAGTGATAGTAATGTTAATGATAAATAATGGTCAATGCAAAGTAGCCTGCAAATTCTTTGGTGGGGGGGCGGTGAGGGACCTGGATAAGGGCTAGGGGGGCGCTGGCCCAAAAAAGGTTGAGAAACACTGATCTAGTAGCTTACCACCATCAGTGTGTGAATTACCGAATATAGTGTGAAGCGCTTTGGGGTCCTCTGGACGTCATAGGTACAGGTTATTTACAATTTTGCCATAATGGACCATCCCAAGTATGTTCATTATGAAACTGCAATGTAACAGTGGGTCTTCAGTAAGCAGCATCTGCAGTTATACAGACTGCTACAGGAGATCCTTCCTGCTCACAGACTTCCCCATCCATAATTACATAAAAAAAATTGGTATCTACAATATTAAATTTCCTGTTTGGTATAAAATATTTTTAAAATGATGTGTAAACTCACTGTAAACACAACCTGTGTGTATTCCAGTAGGCTAAGTTGCCTCTACCTTACTGTGGGATTTCAGTGAAGCTACTTTTGGATTATAGCAGAGTCACTTTCAGTAACTCCTTACATTGTTACAAAAAGTCTAAAATGAAAACCTGCCTTTGTGATTTAACTTTTTCAGTGGAGAAGTTCCTGGAGCATGAGGGCCCTGTGTTGCTGCAGATGAGAGTGAAGCAGCTGATAAAGGAGAAGCAGCTGGAGAAGGCTGCACTTCTAGCAAAGATCTGCACTGACTGTTCCGCCTTCCAAGCGAAGGGGGATTTCAAACAGATGTATCTTGTCTGCCTCTGTGGCATTTTGGAAAAAGATCAACTCATGGAGGAGGTAAGCAGATTCTACTTCAGGAATGAAAATAATTTTCATTCATGAAAAAATGTCAATAAAACTGATTTTTGTGCTTCTGCATAGATTTTGGACAGATTAAACCAAATATCAGCTTAAATCAGATCTATTGCAAATTCATATGGACAGACGGAATTAGTCGATCTCTTGTCTAAGAGAATCTTCTGGCTTCATAGTCATGACTTCATGGTGCATGAAAATTATTCCTTATTTACAAATTTCCCTTCAGTAGTACAGCTAAATTGATTAGATTTAAAGATGACACAGGTTTAGTTGGCCTTGTGCAGAAAACTGGTCCCTCTTGTTCAGGGTCTGTGAGAGCTACTATCCTGCAACTTCTAGAAGCATCCCTGCTCCAACATATCTGAATCAAATTAAGTGCCTACCAGTCCTCTGCAGAGCTGAATTACTCTTGGAGAGGGAATTTAGCCTTTTGATTCTGGTTTGTTGGAGCACTTGTGTATCTAAATGTTGCAGCATGGTATGTCTGGAGGACTGAACTTGGTGAGCCCTGCTCTGTTTTTCTACAAAGCATAAAGCCTCTAAATAGTGGTTTAAGAAGTGCAAGCTAGAAATGTACCCAAACAGTAAAAAAATAGGAACTAATAGTTGTCTACATTAAACAGTACACTTATTGTAAATGTGCAGTCCTCTAAATATCTGCACATTTTTCTGTTGACATGAGCTTTGCTGAAAATGCAGATTATGTTTTAGAAAACCATCTTGAGCTATTCTCCTTGCCAGAGATGAGTTCTTGAAAAGCAAAAACAGTGTAGTTTTTAGAATATAGGACATGCCCAGATTCATGCCTTATGCTGTACTATTTTCTTTTTTAATTAAGGAATGTATCAGATTGTTACTGAGCTGTTGGCACTTTAGCTGGTGAATATCTACACTGTCCAAAAGAATATCTTAACAGAGAAAAATGAAAGTTATTCAAAAGTTTAAAGACATTATAAGATTTACTTCTTGGGTAGTTTCTTGTGGATAGCCAATCAGCTGCTCCGTGCACCTTCATTGAAGCGCTGCGCATCTGAAATTTCTTGGGGTTAGCAGTGACAAAATAAATAATATTTTTAATGTGCTTCTAATTAAATATTGTCACATAAAGTTGGACTGTAAATATAATTTGTGTGTGTGTTTGTTCAGCTTTCAAAAGAGGACTGCCACGACGCTATAGAAATGATTTGCAACCTGGAATCAGATGGCGATGATAACGCAGCGTTTAGTTTATGTTCAGCCTTTCTAACCCGTCAGCTTCTCCAAGGAGACACATACTGTGCTTGGTAAGAACACTAAATGCCCCATCATGTTAACTGGTAAAAATGCTGGACAGGAGTTACCTTTGAATTATCTTAGTTTTATGTATTGTTTTCCTATTTTAAATCCAGGGAGCTCACTCTATTTTGGAGTAAGCTGCTAAAGCGGTTAGAGCCATCAGATCACGCCTTCCTGGATAGATGCCGGCAAATGTCAGTCTTATCCAAATCCGTGTATCACATCCTGTTCTTCATCAAGGTCATCCAGTCGGAGGTTAGTTGGTTGTCCCTAATGAGCTCACTGAAATATTAGAGATCTTGCTGTGTTTGTGTGTTGACATTCATTTATAAGCAGCCAGCTAAGGTTATGTTTGCCTTTGTAGCTTATTTTGAGTTGAGTAAGTTTAATGTTTTTGACCAATGACTGGGCTTCTTCCTTCTTTTATAGATAACTCACGTTGGTCTACCAGTGTGTATCGAGTTGTGTATAATGGCGCTACGGATCACATCGGAGGATGACAAAGGAAAGGCCACAGTCTGTAAAACAATTTCCTGTTTGCTTCCAGCTGATCTGGAAGTTAAGAGAGCATGCCAACTAACAGAGTTCCTTCTGGAGCCCACTGTGGATTCATACTATGTTGTGGAGACACTTTACAATGAACCAGATCAAAAACTAGAGGAGGAAAATATGCCTATTCCCAACTCTCTGCGTTGTGATCTCCTACTGGTTTTAAAGACCCAGTGGCCTTTTGACCCAGAGTTCTGGGATTGGAAAACACTGAAGCGTCATTGTCTGTCTCTAATGGGTAATGAGGCTTCTATCGTCTCATCCATTGACTCTCTAAATGATTCTGAGAACACTGAGGAAGAAGAAGACTATATGAGTCTAAAGGACTTTAATTATATCCCAGAGAGTATAGTCAGTGGCACATATGATCTTCAAGATGCAGCACACAAGAAACAGAAAAATCGAGAAATGAAGAAGCTGAGGGAAAAGGGCTTTGTATCTACCCGCTTTAGAAACTGGCAGGCCTACATGCAGTACTGTGTGCTCTGTGACAAAGAGTTTCTTGGTCACCGAATTGTTCGACATGCTCAGATTCATTTCAGCCATGGAATCTACACTTGTCCAATTTGTGCTGAGACGTTCATATCAAAAGAGACATTCCTTCCCCATGTGACATCACACGTTAAACTTTCTTGCAAGGAAAGATTGACTGCAATGGAAACCAGCAGAGCACTGGTTAATTCCAAAGTGGCTGCCCCTTCCATTGCAATATTGAAAGCAAAAACACACAATGAACTTCAGAAGCTTAACAGTTCACTGAAACAAAACATTGCTAGAGTTCAGAGAACTCAGTCTCAAGTGAATAGATGTGATGTAGAAGTTAATGACGACAACATGTGCCCAGTGGGAACATGCAAGAGGAGGTTCAAGTTTATCAAAAACCTCATTGCTCATGTTAAAGACCACGGGGATAATGAAGAAGCAAAAACATTTCTTGAACTGCAGAACAACAAGGTGGTTTGCCAGTACTGTCGTCGCCACTTTGTTAGTGTCACCCATCTTAATGATCATTTACAAGTCCACTGTGGCGCAAAGCCTTATATTTGCATACAGTTAAACTGCAAGGCAAGTTTTGTGTCAAAAGCCAAACTCCTCTTACATAAGAAAACCCATTCAGATTTCATGGCTAAATGCATGTTTCCAAATTGTGGAAAAATCTTTAATGCCCCTTTTAAGCTCTTTGACCATGAGTCACATCATTACAAAACCTTTACTTGTAAAGCTGTTGGCTGTGGAAAGGTATTTCATTCTCAACAACAGCTAGATTTGCATGTAGAGAACCATGCTACCCAGGATAAAGACAGTTCACCTCATTCACCGTCCTTTGACAAGTCACAGCCTGGTTCTTCAACTAATGAGCTTTCTAGTCAATTTCCTGTTAAACAAGAACATTCCCAAGAAAACATCAACTCTGATGCTTCTTGTTATCCAAATTCGGGAGAATTTATGACCATACAAAGTTTGTTGAAGTCTTCACCAGAACATGTAGATACCATGGATGGATGCCAAGTCAAACCAGACCCTCCAAAATCACTGTTTCCAGCCAGCAACATCTACAATTCCAATAATTCTCTCATTCAGTCTGTGCATTCCCATTTACTTGATTCCAGCAAAGAAAAAGATGAGGTTGGCGATCAGTCATTAGATCATAAGATTCCACCTCAAAATTATCCAGTACATCCATTTGAAGCCAGTGTAGGACAGCTTTTACAAAATCTGCCCCACACACTCCCCAGCAAAGTAAATACGGATGTAATGAATTACAAGTCTAACCATAACTTTATGTTACCTATGCTTCAAGGGCCAGTGTCTTGTAGGAGTAGTTTAGCAGTATCATTCCCCCACATTTCTTCGGATCCATCAGTGCCACAACCAATACCACCAAGAATAAACCCTCAACTCACTGAGAGCAATCAAGAGAACTTTGCTGCTCCCTCAAATGTCACAGCTCTCCCTCCAGAGCAGAGGCCAAGGTTCCACTGTGCATTTGGAACGTGTACAAAAACCTACAGCTCTTATAGAAGTGTTTCCAAGCACATGAAAGCAGTTCATCCAGAATTCTATGAGCAATGGAAAGTTGCCCGCACTGAAATCAAAATAAGCCACATTCCAGTGCTGAACACCTCATCAGGGCCTTTGAGTTCAGTCTCCTCACTACAGAAGAAGCAGGCTAGTTGTCTTGTTCAGGGAAATGGTATTATTCAGCCACATTCTTGTCTTAGCACAAGTACAACCTCTCAATATAGTGTCCCACAAAATCTCCCTTCATTTCCCCACAATCCAAACAGTTCGCTGCTAATGGCAAGTGTTTTAAATCCCATTGTCCTTTCTCAGTTAGGTGCTGATCAAAGTCCAATAACGACACAGTCTCAACTTTCAATGGGTCAAAATCCTGTTGCTGCTGAAAGTGAATTTGTTCCTAACCGTAATTCTTCGCAAGTATTCCCATCTAATCAGCATATGATACACGAGATTGATTCATCTAGTGCTCTTTTCCCACTTGGTATTTCTTCATCCTCTGTAATGGAATCAAAAGTTTGCCATTCAGAGTCCTTGGACTCACCACTTGATAAAAGTAGAGCCCAGTCTACTACCACTACTATGAGCACTCAAAGATCAATTAAGTTGTCACAAGAAATGGCAGCCTCCCAAACCTGTACTTCAAAGATGCAAAGCTGTGTAGTCTCACTTTCCAAGACTCCAGAGAAAACGAAGCCAAATCATGAGCTGTCCGATTTGTCAATTTTGGAGGAAAAGCAAAGCAGAACCATCCAGCCTAACTATTGCCCTGCTATCTCTGAAATTAATCTTGAGACTGAGAAGCAAGACAGGAAACACTCCAGGACCAAATGGCCTGCAATAATCAAAGATGGAAAATTTGTTTGTCGAAGGTGTTTTAGACAGTTTGATAATCCTCGATCTCTTGGTGGTCATTTGTCCAAGCGTACAATTTGCAAACCATATCAAGAATCGGCAATAAACACAGATTTACCGCAATCATTTCTTGATCTTCTAAATTCAGAACAAACGGTTGCCACATCCCAGACACAATCCTTTTACAACGGTGTTGATCCATATCAGAAACCTGAAAAGAAGGTAATTGGATTTTCTTCAGCTTCAAAACATTATCCCACTTCCCATTATCCTCAAAATAACATGCCATCATATGAAAACAGTCCCTCAAAAAACGTCATGCTTAAGCATCTTATGCCGGAATCCACTATGTCTGATCAGTTTGTTCCTCCATCGGACACCCAAACATTGTTCCAAAACAGCTATGTTTCTCATGCTGCAAGTGAGCATCTACTTGGTACCTCAGTTATACAACATACAGAAACTGTCCAGCTGAAGCAGAGAGCCAATTCATACTTTGCAACCCAGCCTCCTGAGTCACATGTGGAGAGGTTTCCTGTGAATGAATTCTCTGATTCACTTCTTTCAGAAATCCTCACGGAGAACTCTGGTAGTGCTCTCCTGGGCAATACTCACAAAATCAAAAAAACTCCTGAATTAATTTTTCATGAAAGTTATCCCTCTAAGAAAACCATCTCAGCTCCAGATTCCTGTTCAAATGCCATGAAGCAAATGTTGTTACCCGAGTTTCACTTTAGCCAAGCAGTAACAAGTGGTATGCAGGCCATGAGTCCAGTGAAGACTACTGATAAAGATGTCAAAAAGCGACTGCGTGAGCAGATTTTGGCTGGTGACTTTCAACGCAGAAACATTTGTCCTTCTGGAGATGTGAATCTAAAAACTTCGGGCTCAATCTGTAGTCCTTCCAATAATTCTGGATTTCAAAACTTGTCCTACGACGCAACAAGTCATTCAAAACCTCAAGGTCAAGTCCTTTCAGGAAGTTCTCCAGTTACTTCAGAATATTCTGGTAAAATTGAAGACCTGCTTAACCCCCAGAGCTTTACTGGTTTCAGAGAGACTCCCAGAATCCTCACAGATCTACCAAGCCCCCCAGTTACCGCAGCAACTGAACTTGATCCTGGACCTTCAGAGTTATCAGCCAGCCAGCAGCAGTGGATGACTGACATTCAGTGTGCATTTGAAAGGCTTGACTTGATGAGAGAACTTCCTGATCAGTTGATAACTCCATTAAAACAAACTGGGTTTGAAAAAACCCAGTTTGTATCCTCTAAGGTGAAATCCCAAAATTTCACAGGAGTCACTTCAGTTCCATCAAAATCTGTTGTTGTTAAACCATTTACTTGTGAAGACATTGATTGCTCATTTAGTTCCGTTTCTAGTGATTCCCTGTGGAGGCATCTCTCCAAAGCTCACAACTACACAATTGGGATGGTTAATGAGGTCAAAAAAAGATATGGACAGTACGCTCCTTTCAAGTGCGAGAAATGTCCGAAAGCATTTACTCGAAACTCAAACCTTCGCATTCATTACCGGTCAGTTCACAAATTATCAAATAAAGAAATTGCTTTCCTGGATGAAAAGCGAAGGCTGGCGAAAGCTGAAGTATCTAATGCAAGTCGAAAAAAGCCTGTGGCCATAAGCCAGGTTCCATTGGCTCCAGTTACCACAGTTAACCATACAATTTTAGATAACAGTGCCTGTATAGATCCTGTCCAGGCTTCACTGAATCAGACATATGTTCCTTCGGCTAACCCAGCTGTAGCTAATCATGAATATCAAGGTCATAACCACTGCTCAGTTATCCATTCCTTAAAAGCTGTTCCCATGCAAAATCTAGAACAAACTCCACCTGCAAGGCCTCGGACCTTCCCAGCCTCACAGACAGCACAAGCAGGGATGTCTACTGAACAATGGTTCAAACAAGAAGGAAATCTGTCTGAATTGCATGCAGAAAGTCAGAATTTTCCTCTATTCCAAAATTTGTCTACCCTACCTCAAGCTCCACCAACTTATGAAAATGGCTCCTTCAAGATGCAAACAGTGGTTAAACAAAACAAAAACATTGTCAGGAAGTCTAAAGGGAAGAAGCCAAAATCAGAAGATGCTGTGAGTCCTTATAGACCATATCGCTGCGTCCATCAAGGTTGTGAGGCAGCCTTCACGATCCAGCAAAATCTGATCCTCCACTACAGGGCTGTGCACCAGTCTGCTTTGTCAGCACTGGTGGAGAGTGAGGAGCATCACCTGGGTGAGGAGAATGACCAAAGTGAGGAAGCAGATGAACTACTGGCCCATGTTAAGGAAGAGCCAGATCCCGAGTTGCTGCAGATTACAGAATTCAGATGTCAAGTCAAAGACTGCTGCTGTGTTTTTCAAGAAATCCCCAATCTTTTCCAGCACTATCTGCAGTTGCATGAATTCACAGATGACGAGGTGGAAGCACTATTGTTTGGCATAAGACTTGGCTGGTTTGCTTGTGGTCACCAAGGCTGCACAGAAACCTTCACTGCTTTCAGAAACTATAAAAGTCACGTTAAAGAGCGCCATAAAGACCTAAACCTTGCCAAACCTGAACAATTACAAGTTTTCAAGTGTGAAATCGAAGGCTGTGATCGCTCTTATGCTACAAAGTCAAACATGCTCAGACATATGATGAAAAAACATCAGGACTTGTACCAGCTTAAACTACAAAATAAACAAGTAGAAGAGGATGAAGAGAAGCAAAACTCAACATCTTCACATTACCAAATTACCAAAATAAGTAATGGCAAAGAAAATATAGAGAGCAACAAAAAGATTCCAGTGAGAGCTCATGACAGGAAGAAGGTAGACAAGTCAAAAAGCAAACACTGGCTTAAATATGGAAAACCTTCCTTGAAGTCTAAAGTGGATGCATCTGCCTTGTGCACCAAGAAATTTCACTTGCAGTATCCTTGTATGATCAAAGGTTGCACATCAGTCATGAAGTCTGAAAAGAGCATACTCAAACATTACATCGTACATGGACTGTCGGAAAAGTACTTGGAACAGCACAGGAGTCACTTCATATTCTGCAAGAAGTTCTCCAGGCATAAATGTCGTTCCATCAGGAGTGATGACTCCAAATCTGAGAACACTTCAGAGCAGTCGGACGTTGAGAAAACAGAAGCTGTCACGGACGAAGGGAAATATGAATATTCGAAGCCGGTCCTACGCAGAAGAAGCCCAACAGAGATGCCCATGACTTTGTTAAAAACTAAGTTATCAAAAAAGAAAAGTTCTGATGGACTTGTGGTACTAAAACGTAAACGAGGACGACCAAGAAAATTTGGCGTAAATTTTGTTGGATCTAAAAAAGTCATTCGGCCAACTAAGACAACAACTGTTCAGGTCAAGGAAGAGAAGCAGACCTGCTCAATAGTTCCAGAGGAGACAGAGCAGAGTGTGCCCCTGGCTTCCTTTAAACCGATGGGATTTGAAATGTCTTTCTTGCAATTCTTGGAAGAGACCAGAGAATCAGAGCAACACTTGATGAGGCCAGTTAAAGTAGAAAATGGTGAGAGCCAAACTAGTTCAAATGGCAAAAAGACCTGTGTCTGGTTCAGCAACCATCAGAACTTAAAGTCACTTTGCAAAGTGAAAATAAAACTAGATCCAGCCTTTGAGGGTGTCATAGAGCCCATGTTGAAACAGCTGCAGGACATGGACCCAGCTGTAGTGTTGGAGAGATGTGACTAACTTCTTTTTGGAGGCTTTTTTTTTTTTTTTTATTCAATAGCTAAATCTCAGGATCTGAATTAGTCTGATTTGATGGACTAAACCAGTCTGTTTCACAGTACTATCTGTACAGGTTTTTTTTCATATTGTAAAGTGTAAAGCATGTTCAAATGACATCAACTTATGGCGTCTAAGTTATCCCTGTGGGAATTTGAGACAAATGAGCTTAATTCTGTGTGTAGTTTGTGAAGATATTGATCATTGCTTGTCGTGTGTGTATATATAGTTTTAAAAATCCCACTGCCACCAGCAGCCCTATTAAATTTTTGTATTATTTCAGTTGATTTTTTTGTCTTTTATAAGATCACAGAGCCCTCTTAAGTGCTGTTGCATGTGGACCTATAAAATGATTTTGTTAAATTTTTCTGAATTAAAGTCACTTGTTAAAATCCTCAGTGGTTTACTTTGTTTAGTCACAGCTTGAGTACCTATTATCAAGAAGTTTTTAAATAAGGTAAAAAGTTGAAAAACACACACTGAGACTGTAGCATGGGGGTCCAAATATTCTTTTCTTAAAATTCTCTGGAACAGATAAAAAGATGACTCATTGCCTGTGGGTACTTTAGTAAAACAGAAAGGAAATAACTCTCGTTTCAGTGCATGTTAATTAGCAAGATTTGCCTTATATTAATAGCGGTAAACATAAATCCCACTCTGCCCACAAAGTAAAACCTCACCTCTCACTAGCTTTAGCTTACTCTCTTAATTCTCCTGTGGTCTTAAGATGCGCTTTTACAAGTTTTTTTTGTGTGCGAATTTGGGAACTGATGGTCTGATGGACACCACCCACCGTTTCCCTGCTCTCCAGCTGTGACATCTGCCAGGCTCCTCCTGAGCATTGTGCTAAAAGGGTTAAAATAAGACTTTGTTGCTAAAGGAACAAAAACTGAAGAGACAATTTACTGATCTACAACAGATTTTTCTAATCTAATTTCTAGGAATGGGACAAGTCAGTCACAGTAATGTATGACCATACTGGTCATACACTAAAGTTTTTGATGTGTTACCGGAACATCAGCTATTCTCTTCAATTTGATACATGAATACTCATTACTTTTAATGATGTATGTGGCCAAGATTTACAGTATATTAGAGAAGTTCTCACCAGAGAAGGACTTGACAGTCGACTGAGGGATTTTTTTTTTTTTTTGGAGGAAAACATGATATAATTTTAAGATGCTGGATCAATTCTGCTCTGAATGGATCAGCTCTTATTTCTAAACAAAATAGTGGAATGTGTTGATCTTCCTCACCCAGTGTGCAGACCAGGTAGCATGCTTGGTCAATCCTGAGTGAAGTTGTCCTTAAGCCATCTTCAAATAAAACAAAATTGGTGTCAAACGTTTGTACTGGCCTGTGCAGCAACTATTTTTGTGCCCCTATCATTTTTAAAATTTTAGTAAAGGTTTCCAGAGGTTATGAAATGTCAACCAGCCTCCCACCTAATTCAAGTTCTCAAACACAATTGGTATCAATCAACTGTGCTACGTTTGTGCTGATAATTTTCCATTTGTACAGCTTTTGTTTAGAAAATATTACTGAAATAGGTCCTGGAGTGGCCTAGCTGGCCTCCAAACCTCAACCCCATAAAATTGTGGAGGGAGTTGAAAGTCCGTGTTGCCCAGTGACCGCCCCAAAGCATCAATACTCTAGAAGAGATCTGCATGGAGGAATAGGCCAAAATTCCAGCTACAGTGTGTGCAAACCTCTGAAGACTTTCTGGAAACATTTGACCTCTGTTATTGCCAACACAGGTTATGTTGCAAAGTATTGAGTTGAAATTTTGTTACTGACCAAATACTTATCTTCCACCATAATTTACAAATTCTTTACAATGGATTTTGTTTTTTACTCATAGTTTAAGTATACCTATGATGAAAATTACACTTTCATCTTTCTAAGTAGGCTGATTAAATTCTTCTTTGCCCCACTCTATGTATGTAAATATGTTGCATGTATGTACCACATTTCCCCCCCCCCCTTTTTCTCTACATCCCTCACATTTACCTTTTCTGTTTGTGCTGCACAGCACCAGTGCTGTTAAATGTGGCTCATATTTCGGCCCCTTTTCCTCTCCACCGTTGATTCATTTTATGGAGTGTAACAGAAATATAGCCCGTCCAAATTCTGAGAATATATTCTGTTACCGGAACCTACTGGTATGATTAAACTCCTTTGGTCTGTGGTCCCTGAATCTTTCACAACAAAATACCAGTCTGGTATTGTGAATATTTAAAAAAATCTGTCACGACTGTGAGAGATTCGGTTGAGATCGAGTCGGGCCTGTTTCCATCTCACACAGAATCTACTCTCCATCCATTCTCAGACAAGTAGATTTTAGTGTCAACCCGCCCGACCCACTGACCGCGCAACTCGACGTTTTCCGTCCGGGAGTCGGGGTAAAATCGGGCTTTAAACGGAATGTTGTTTAAATCCAGCAGATGGCAGTCTGCACTTGGTTAGCATGAGGAAAACCAGAAGAAGAACAAGTGGCAATGTTGTGAGGCAAACAAATGGAGAACAAATCTGTCATTTGGGATAGTATTATGATCATTAGAGATCCTCTGTCAGGTTTCTCCCGTTGAGTTCTGTGTGCTTTGGAGGGAACATGTTGGAAAAAGAAGCCGATAAGGGGAAGGAGAATGCCGGGGAGAAAGGCTTCCGGACGCCTGGGTTGAGAGGAGCACAGACCACCACACTGTTCCGTGCTGTCAATCCTGAACTCTTCATAAAACCGGTGAGACCCTAACACACACACACACAGAGAGAGAAATAAAGTGTTATAGTTTTACAACATGGTAGCGCGATTTCAGAAAGTTTTAGATTAACTGTGTGGAGCCTCTGACTGCTGCTGGATCGCTCATTTTCTCGGCAGTTTTGCACACTTCTGTAGTTGACGCCCACTGGTTGGTTGGTTGGTTGGTTGATTGATTGATTGATTGATTGATTGATTGATTGATTGATTGATTGATCGATCCCCCTCCCCTCCCTTTCTCAATGTGGAGCATTTATGCAGCATGAAACAGGAACTCTACTCCAGTCTGAGACTTCCTAATCTGCTGGCCTGACCATGATCGCTGGCTCTCAGCGATCATCTCCTCTAACGGCAGGTTTCAGAGCCATGACTCTATTGAAAACGTTAAAACTGACCCAATAAAAGCTCTGTGGATGGCTGATCTTAGTAGGATTGTGTTATGTTATTACCATGTGATAACACCCCTGTCAGGCTTTTAACATGGAGCTGTGTTGTTTTGCAGAATAAACCAGTGATGGTATTTGGGCTGGTGGCCATCACCTTGAGCGTGGGTTACCTGGGCTATCTGCACGCCATGAAAGAAAATGACCAGCAGCTTTATGAAGCGATAGACAGCGAAGGAGAGAGATACATGAAGAGGAAGACTTCCAAATGGGACTGATGGAGATCCATGCTGCACTGCATCAAACAGGCTGTTTATTGGTGTTTCAACAGGACAAACAACCAAGAAGACGTGCACACAAATTGTATCATGTCCACATATCTTCTGTGGCTCTTAAAAGCATAATAAATGTGGAACCCACAAAGTATTTTTCGAAGTAATTCTAGAAGAAACATACAGGTAGAATTGCAGGTGTTTTTATTATATGAGCTGTTAGGAAAACATCTGTGACCTTCATATGTTCCATGTTAAAGACAGAATATATATTTTGGTATCATTTCAAAAGTAATTATTTACAAACAAGCAATATAAGTAACTTGGTATAACTTAATGAAAGTCCACTTTCTGGCTTGAAAATGAAATTAAAGTCAAGAGAATAGTTTTGGTTTTAACTCTGAAATTAAAGTTCATGGAATTGATTTAACAATCAGAAACAAGTGCCTAAATTTAATTGGAAGGATTAATACCTCAATACTTGTAATAAAAATAGTAACTATGTGTCATGAAGTGTGGTTAAGAGGTGGTGAGGATGTTGCTGAGGACCCAGGTTGGAATGAATAAAGGGTGATTTAATGATGAATCCAGACATACTAAAATCCAGGCAGCACAGACTGAGTGGAAGGTTAATGCTCACAACTGGTAACCATCAAAAATACAATGACGGCAGACTCGAAAGCGACAAGACAGCTAGACAAGGACCCAACAAGGCACACGTGGGATTAAATACACAGAGGATAATCAGGGAAACGAGACACAGCTGGGAACAATCAAGGGGTAGACAGGACAACACGGAGACTCAATAGACACAGAAACCTAAAGTAAACACAAAGAAAACTCAAATCCCCACATTATGATTTTGCAGTAAAATAATTGCACGTTTTTCTGTATGAAAAAATTACAGTCTGTAAATTTTAAACTTATGTTTTTTTTTTATTAATAAAAGTAGTCTCTTGGGGTTTTTTTAAACATCAGTTAAGACCGTTGTTGTTGTTGTTGTTATTATTATTATTATTATTTTATTATTATTACTTATTATTATTATTATTCTTTTATTATTATTGTTGTTTGTTGTGTTGCAGACTTCTGCCCAGGTCCCTCTTGAAAATGAGATCTGGATCTCAACGGGGTTTACCTGGTTAAATAAAGGAAATAAAAATATATTATTATTAATTATTAATTAATTATTATTATTATTATTATTATTATTATTATTATTATTATTATTATTATTATTATTATATGTCTGGTGTATATCTGCATTTT
>NW_015112730.1:681943-691835 GCF_001443285.1 Poecilia latipinna
GAAAATGAGATCTGGATCTCAACGGGGTTTACCTGGTTAAATAAAGGAAATAAAAATATATTATTATTAATTATTAATTAATTATTATTATTATTATTATTATTATTATTATTATTATATGTCTGGTGTATATCTGCATTTTTACTTAATTTGCAACTTACAATATACAATGAAACAGTGAACGTGATAAAATAAACTGTAGGTCTATTTATTTATTGTTCCAGCGCAAGAAGGTAGACCAGAGAAATATGCTGATGGGATGAAAAACCCTGTGGAATTACTCATCCACTGTTCGTACTGTAGCCAACAGGATTATCAAACTGTTGCATAATATTCTATACACCACTTATTGGTAATTGAAACAAACTGGGGCAAAGCAATGCCCTAATGTGTTTTTGATCATGGATCATAAGGTCCGAGTCCTGGTGTAAGACAAACTGAATCTGAGGAAAGATCAACGAGGAGGGGCGTGGAGGCGCAGCGGTCAGCCGCGTCCTGCGCTCTCCTGCTGCAGGCGTGGGGTTTCCACGGGACCTCCGGCTCCCACCCACTGTGAAAACAATGCATCTTTAGTTGGTGTAGAAGTGGTGATTCTGAAATGACATCAAGTGACTGTAACTCTGTCCAAAGCTTTCCACCTCTCTCACCATTAGGATCAACGTGCTCCGCGGTTTTATTGACTCGGCGCTCAGAGTAAATCCGTGCCATTTGACTCGTGCAGATTTGCAGGCTAACTGCATCCCTATCGTCAAAGAGATTAAAGACTTTGACGTTTATGTATGCATTCTTACTATGTCCTCGGTGCGAGTCATGCTCGGAGCGTCCGGCCTGTGCACTGACAGACTCTGGAGTAGGCTGCACATCTGAGCGTTCTGGAGCAGAAGGCTGTGGCTGTGGACGTCATGCATACGGATGTGGTTCTGTTCAGCGTGCTGCTCTGGATGGTCGAGGTGTCCGGACACAAGCGCACCAGAGGGCAAAGTCTGCATCCGTATAGACACATCAGGTCAGTGCAAAGTGAACGACATTTCAGAGATGATGTCTCTGATTTCCAATTGTATGAAGGTTTAGGATTGCGTTGACAATAATATTCTGAAAAGTAGAGTGCTTCACTATAGAACCAAAATTACGTAATTTCCAGAAATAACTCAATTAAATAGAAATAAATCACAGAATAAATAAAGGTCGCATCTTCCTAATGTCAGAAAGAAAAAAAAAACAGTTAACATGCAAACCAAAGCTTTGCTCTGTTTTAAACTCTAGACAGCATCTATAAGATGTCGCAGTCCTAGTGTGGCACTGCATTACTTTTTATTTACATTTGATCATTTTTACAAATAGAAGAAAGAAACACAATGCAGCACACATTTTACATTTACATTCATCTAATGGGTATTTTTTGCAGTTGATGTCTCCTTTACTGTGTCTGTCATCTATAATTAATTTCCACTCAAGTCTACAATTTCTGTTTACACCAGGTTGAAAAACAGAATGTATTTCTGGACTAGTACTTAACTAAACAAGCCGGGATAACTTACAATCCACTAAAACTCTGTCCACTGTCATATAACAAGTGTATCATTTTCTGCTGGTAACAGAGTTCTGCTCCATTCTGATGGTTGCTGTCTATATTCCCCCAAAAGCTAATACTAATAGCTCTGGAGGAGCTTTACTGTCTGATAAGCAGACAGATGAACTCTCACCCTGAGGCAGTTGTGATCGTGGGAGGAGATTTTACTCAAGCAGTACTTAAGACTGTGCTACCCAAATTCATAAATTTTCGAACAGACAAAAATATCCTGGATCAGGTCTACTGTAACATCAAAGGGGCATACGAGGCTGCTAGAGGTCCACATCTGGGACTGTCTGACCTCATCACAGCTGAATTCATCCCCACCTACTGACTGCTGATCTGTAGTTCAAAACCCGCCATTAGAACTATTCAGGTCTGGACTGAGGAGGCCGCCTCATCACTTCAGGACTGTTGTGAGATTACTCAATAATAGGTTTTTAAAGAGAGCTCAGATCTCTAGATCTGAGGTTCTGTCTTATGTGAAGTCTTGCACAGATGCTGTCCTACCCACCAAAACTATCAAGGGTTTACCTAATCAGAAGCTGTAGATGGATGGAACTGTGCGGTCCCTGCTCAGAGCCCATGATGCTGCCTACCGGTCATCTGACAAGTTAGCCTACAGTAAAGGCCAAAGAGATCTGAAATAAATCCCAGTCACTTTGAAGTGCTTTGAGAGGCTCATCCTAAAACACCTTCCTGTTGGTCTGGACAGGCAAAAGTTTGCCTACAGGAGGAATCGGTCCACAGGGGATTACACAGCCCTGACACATCTGCAGCAACTTATGCTAGGATGCTATTCATCAACTTCAGTTCAGGACCTTCAATGTAATGTGCCTTTGGGTCAAGAACTTTCTCACCAACCGGCATCAGGCGGTGAGAATAGGGGGCATAACATTTGCAAGAAGTGTCTCCTACTGTGCTGAGAGAGTGATGATGAAAACTGAGTGGATCCCAGATTTTTTAAGCAACTCAAGCTAATTGTTTGTCTTCTTGTAAGGTGCAAAAATATTTTCTGTGATTGATGTTTGACACTACAAACTGCCCGCACATGAAGATAGCACAGACCTGACAAGTTTTACTACAGTAGGTATGATCATTTCACATTCTGCAGTGACTGGTCTCTGTTCTTTCAGCTTGTCAGAACCTGATGATGGAAATTCTTAAGGAAAACTACGTGGATATCATTGCTGTCAAGCAGCTGCTTGGTAGTGCAGTGCTTCATGGGAAGACATCACTCTGGTTTTTAGGTTAGGTTTCTTCATCCTAGGAATGTTGTCCATTAGACAACATTCTAATGGACATTCAGATACACAAACAAGCTTTAGAGAAGTTAAAAACCTCCTTGTGATTAGTCTCCTCTGGCACGGTTTGACCCTGCTTTGTGACCTCTACTGATGCAAGTGACTGTGGGCTGGGCGCTGTATGATAACCCAGGTGGCACAGAAGGAGGCACACTGTGTGCAACAGGACAAAAGTACTCTACTGATGGAAAAAAGCTATTCCTTCTGTGTCAGATGCAGAGTACTGGAGAACATATTTATGGGGCTGAGGTTTCACTCTACGCACAGACCACCAAATGAATCAATAGGACTGGTATGCGTACCATCCGCTGCGCTGCCTGCCTGCTGTGTTTCGATCGTGATGTTATTTGACAGTCAGATTCTCAGAACTACCCAGCTGATTTCCTGTCTCATCTCCCCCACCTGTTTATTCCTGTCTCACATCAGATGCTGATCCTGAAGTAGTAGACTGTCTTTACTTCCAGTTGCTGATTTTGGGCTCACATCTGAAAGTGGATATTCTGCCTTCATCAAATCAGCTGAAGTCACTCTTGAACTTTAGTATGACATCTGGAATGAACTCTCAATTCTCAGTAACTATGCTACCAAAAGCTCAAGGCTGATTGTGCCTATCCCAGAAAGACCCAAAGTGATCAGGTCTTTCTGACTTACACTTGTAAATAACCAAGAGATTGTGTGCACACAATTAAGATTAAGAGATCCCTACTTTAGAACAAAAATAGACTCACAGGTTCAATCTACTGTAACTTCATGTATCCTGTGATGTAGTTGCAGCTCAGAGATGTGGGGCAAAGAAAAGGTGCATGGAGGAAAAACTGCAAGGATACAAACTCTTTAAAACTTTCCCAACCTTTCTTCCTTTCTTTTCTCATTTCTTCTTTGTCTCTGTATCCATTGCATAAAGTTTCACATATATTTCAAGTGGAGCATCATGATGAAAACTTGTGAAAGTAAATTTGTTGAGTGTCACTTTGGCACTCAGACAATAATCCTGAGTGCCCTGCTGCCGGACAGGACCCTTAAAGACAACAACAAAAAACACACAGAACCATGCAACAATAATCTTTAAACTCAAAACAAAATGCAGCAGCGGCTCGACTCTGAGTTCATCCTGCTGACCAAGTTTCTGACCCCATCTGTAAGGGAGAGCCCAGACACCCTGCAGAGAAAACTCAAAGCAAAATACAGTACAAGATAAAATACGGAAACTCTAACCAGGAGTAAAACTCTTTCCTTATTCTCCAGCTGGGAAAATTACAGAATGAACAATGAACTCTTTAGTAGAGTCACAATATCATGAAGCATTGCTAGCATCTTCCTGTCTCATAACGGGTCAGGTGACATTCAGGGACAGAGGTTGTTTTCCTGAGAATAGGAAAGAATAAATCCTGTATAACAAATATAATTCCTGAATAAGAAATAGACTCTGAAATGAGAACAACCATTAAGCTTTTACACATTGCAGTTCTTGAAACTGACTGTCAAGTATTGATATGATTGTTACATAGATTCCTGAACTAAAAGGAATTTTTAGCCCAGGAATATTTCTGGGCTAAAAATAAAACCCTATTTTCAATCTACTTGGACAAATCAAAGATCTTTAAAATGTTTTAATGGTCTGCCACAGTCAAAGGCTGTCTGTCTCCCTGCAGTGCAGTTGTCAGAGGATTTCAGATTTGAGAAGATTAGATGATTTTACTGGTTTTAACTGGAGAGATTTATTCAGTGAAGCTGCAGCCTGCTTCATGGGGTTAATGGATTACTACAAATTGTTGCAGTTCTATTTCATGTCATCCTGAACCTTAGGAACTTATGCGGTCACAACTATGGTGATGTTCTTTGTGATGTGCGCCTGCACCCTAAGGCTCTGCATGTGAGGTATGATGGAGTGAGTGAAGGGAGTTGTCCAGGGTATAAATGCCCTCCTGTCAGCTCCCCACTGACCCCGTCTACAGATATCCACCCAGGGAGAGAGGCCCATGGTACATCAACACTATGGCAGCAAATTAAAAAGTATTAATTACTTTCTTCCATTAACACAACAATAAGACGTCTATTGGTTTAAGAATACATAATAAATTAAGTTTTCTTAACAGTTGTGTCTGATAAGCATATTAACAATAGTTACTCTGCAGGGTTACACTTGAAATATGCTTTTCATGTGGAGTGTAAATGGCAGTGGACAGTAGACCAACATGATCCTTAGTATCAATACTCAGACTTCTCTGTGACTAATGTGAAACAATAAATCTGTGTATGGAAGAGCTTTGGGCCTGGGCCTGTCTGCATCTCAGATCTGTCTCATGTTGAAAAGGTTCAGAGCATCACAAAGTGGAGAATCAGATGTCAAACAGACTTCAGAGCAGCTGAACATCTAATGCTGCTTCTATAGAGCAGATCAAATGTTTTGCATTAAAACAATTTAAAGGGTGGCTCGTTTAAAACAACTGTAAACATTTGTCTCTTCCATTCTTGTGCTTTTTGGTGGCCAAACATTCTAGATTTGTATTTACTTTCTAAAGAATAAAGTAGTTTTTCTAATGTAATGTGACTGTTAGAGATTTAAATAAATTAATAAACAATATAAATGTTACTGTAGTTTATAAATTCTGTTGAGTTTCTCAGAAATACATGAATGTTAGACCATTACTCTTCTAGCTCCCTTATTGCTATAATGTTATCTAATAGTGCATAATAAAATGTTGTCTTTTTTCTTATTTCAGATTGACACAAGAGATGTCTCCACTAGGACTCAGTCACAAGACTGGCAGGTATTTTTATGTATTTATCTATTTTTAGTTCAATTAGGAGTATAACTGAGGCTAGTTGAAAGTGGAGATTAAAGAAGCATAGTGGACTTTGAGGCATAAGGTCAACATTTTAATCACACCATTGTTTTTGGTATCTACAGAGACAGATGGCCCAGTTTCATGTTTCTCACTAAACCCCATATAATCCTTCCTCAGCCTTTAGAATTAGGAAATTCATCAGATTATTTGCCTGTGAAGAACAACTTTATGTGTAAAGAACTAGAAAACACTCATCTTAAATTCTTTTTGAAGAAGCAGCCATTTTGAAAGAATAAGTAAAAAGTTAATAAAAGTATCAAAATGTTAAACATCCAAGACTCAGTTGAATTGTTATTAGGTTTGCTCACCAAAGAACATACTTAGTTTTTGGTTCCTCTGAGATTCTGTAGCCCAGTTTGACACATTTTTAGAAACTGCTGTGGGTTCATGTCACTACTCTAATATCAGTCTAATTATATGAGATAAGCTGAATTAGAAAAAGGAACTTCAATTGTTGAGGGCTTTTCTTGAAGTCAGAAGATTGAAGGTTTTATTTTTACCCACCCTCCCTGACACAACATCAACTCACAACCCCTACTTTAAAAAAATAAATAAATCAGCTACGGCCTTAAAATGATTAAAATCCCAGCAGATTCTGAAAGGGCCCAACAGGGGAAGTGTGTTGATAAAACAAAGGCCCCAAAGACATTAATTCTCACTCTTTCTTTAAAAATTTAAGTTTCCCTTATTTTTTCTCAGCCCGATATTCAAGAGAAGTCCAGATATAACTAAAGCCAGGGCTACGAAGTCAGAGCAGCTGCTGAGGATAGATGACCACGACTTCACAATGCGACCAGGGTTTGGAGGTAAGGCGGCTCATCTTTCGGAACCTTCTGTGCAGAAACTCGTAGGTTATGATGTGTTTTCAGGTGTGTTGCTTATAAATATCCAGCTGATTTTATAGACTCGACTGTAAATACGCTCTCCAGACTCAGTTCTTTATTAACATAGTAGTGAGAGCGCCCAGTCCTGACTGACGAAGATGACATAACAGTGTGGGATTACGATGGAACCATGCTGTTGCAAGCCAGTGATTAATTACTGAGCAGCCTGTCTGTAGCTTTCGATTTCAATAACTGCCATCTTAATCTGCTCTATGACTCAAAGCTGGAGTCATTGTGAAGTGAAGTCTCTCACTTGGATTCCTCTATAGATTCATAGTCTCAGATGGAGTTTTTGGAATACTTCATTCAGTTAAAGGCTATAGCCTAAATGACTCCACAGATACTAAAACTACCGGCTAATGAGACTAAGTACATATTTTATAAGAAGACTCCTTATTTGAAGCAGTCAGCCAATCCAGGCCTCAGAGACTCTCTTGGGACATTCTCTTAGCTCTATAACTGACCGTGTCATATGGGTTGTTACTGGCCACTTGGACCAACCAGAAGCAAAAGATGACATGAAGCATCTAGAAGATAGAGATAGGAATAAACCCTACATTTTAAAACATTTGAAGGTGGTTTAATTTGAAAATGAAAATCCACCTGCTGCCTTGAACATGAAATTTAAGTCAACAAGAAAACTGTATTGGTTTTAACTCAGAAATTAAAGTTCATGAAGTTGATTTTACAACAAGAGACAAGTTGTATAAACATTGTGTTTTAAGTTCATTAATCTTGAATTGTGAGTTTTAACTTAAGGCTGTGTTTTATACCTAATAATTATTTCACAATATGCACGGAAAAACTTTCCTCACCTAGTTAAAGGGCACACATTTCTCTAATATCAAGTTAAAATAACTACTTATTTTACTTTGGGATAATTCAAATTATTGTTTCAAACTACAAGAACAAAACTTCTGAAATGATAATAAATTCTGTTAAACAGCACAGCGCTAACCTAAAAACTCTAGTTTATTAACTTTTAGAGGTTTGACTAAAGTTAACACAACTTACTACTCTAAGTTTATCTTTCACAAACTCACATTTAGGTTAAAAATCTAAACCTCACTAAATTTATTTGCCTTATAGATTAGAAGATAATAGACACAAATAAATGTGGCTCAAATGTTTTACAGTGTATAGTTACTTGGGTCAGCAAAACTGACCTATTCTCAGCCATCAAGAAACCAGAGATGAATCAGACAGAAAAAATCAGGAGTACATTCTGTTTTCCAGGGAAATAAAACATGTGGCTCAGGACAGAAGAGCCACAACTGTCCTCTACCATCTGCCACACTTTTGGTGATGAATTTAAGTCAGTCTACACAGGACAGGATGATATGCCAGGTCACATGTTTAATGGACATATTTAGTGTTTCTCTCTCTAACTTAAAATTGCCATCACATCCCTGCCTTAGAAATCACTGTGGCCTTCATGAATGTCTGCAAACTTTAGTGTGATATTTAGTCCAGTTCAATTTATTTATGTAGTGCTATTTCACAACAAATATTGTCTCAAGGCACTTTCCAAAAAGTCATTTCAATTCACTCATGCACACATCCCAACTGATCTTTGTGATATACCAGGACAGTGAGCTCAGTTAGTTTTTTAAATTATAAAACATACAGTATGTGTCAGACTGAAGGCCCTGGGGCCAAATCTGACTCCCACATGTTTTCATGTGGTCCTACAAGGATACATAAATTGAACCTTCAAAATAACAGTTATGTACTTAAACTTTATTCTATTAATCAAATCAAAACCGTTGCTATTTGTGTGCTGTCAAATTACATCACTGTGAAAAGATATTCAATATGATTTCATTTGAAGAAATACTCATCAAATGGGGAGGCAGCTATTTATTAATATTTTAACAGTTTGTTTATGGGTTTTATTAATACATTTTGGCACGAACTGAACCGGCCGTTGAGGATGTTCATGATCTGGAAATGTCTCACAATAAAAATGAAAATTAGTTTGACACCCCTGGTCTAAGGAAGCTCAGCAAATTGCATCAAGTCACTGACTTGCAGTACTCACTGCTCCTGGATGAGTAGTAGACAATCACTTGAGTTGTGACATTGACTTTACACCACCAATCCATCCTACCTGGAATGAATAAAGAAATTCATTAAATGGCCATGGACCATGTTAATACAAGGCCACAAACTATTTGGATCCCTACATTTGAAGCTAATGAATATTGAAGGTACCATTTAAAAATCCACTGTCAGTGGGCTAACTGCAGGGTTAATGACTGGAATACTCACATGGTAAAAAGGCTTTAATGAGGGATCTGATCTCTCTTCCCTCCTCAAAGATCATTTTGACAAAAGAAATGCAAAAACTGTATGTGTTAGTAGCAGTTTCATCTGCCATCCTGCTGAGAACAACTCCTGACTACAACAGCATCATACTGAATCAAGAACAGTCAGAATGCGTATCTAACAATGCTCCCTTTACACTTATGTAGACTGGAGAAACTTGGAGTGTAGAGTAATATACACGTGTTATTTCATTTTTTATGCTCTACAAATATCAAACAGTTGAGATATATATATATACACACACAACAGTTGGTTTCATGTCTGTTGGGATTACAGCACTTATGCCTCCGATTCGGTGCTTAGGATCCAGGGATCAGCACACACCAGCTTTTAAGGGGATTTGGCAATAGAAAGCAGAAGTCATTGTCTAAATCAGAACAGTTGGAATAAAACAAAGATAGATAATCCAAGCTGCTCCAAATGAGGCTCCTGGGTTACATCTGCACCCTTTTCATAACACTGATGTAAATGAGAGGTCAGTGGATCTTTATAAATAAACAGTTGTATCCTGTTTTTCTAGGGCCTGCTGTCCCAGTTGGAGTGGATGTTCAGGTTGAAAGCCTGGATGCAATTTCAGAGGTTGACATGGTATGTAATTGTGAAACAGCTCTCTGCACTTTACTATTTGAAGCAACAATGAAAAGCAATTTTTCATTTCCTTTCTTAAGGATTTCACTATGACCTTGTATCTGAGACACTATTGGAAAGACGATCGTTTGTCATTTAAAAGCAACACCAACCAGAGCATGACCTTCGATGGCCGCCTGGTGAAGAAGATATGGGTACCTGACATGTTTTTTGTCCATTCTAAGAAGTCATTCACACATGACACGACCACAGACAATGTCATGCTGCGAGTGTACCCCGACGGCAAAGTTCTTTACAGCCTCAGGTAATCCATTTTAGTTTATCCAGTTTAGTTTAATAATGTCAGTTAGTGGGACTGGCTGTTTTTCA
>NW_015112730.1:695795-702544 GCF_001443285.1 Poecilia latipinna
TCACTTTGCTGTTATCTTTGAAAGTTCGGTAACACTTTATTTGAAGGGGGTTGAATAAGACTGACATGACACTGTCATAAACATGACATAACTCCTGTCATGAACATGAATAAGCCTTCATGAATATTTATGACTGTTGTCATAAAGCGCCATTCGGTAAATTATGACACTTTTAATACAAAGTTGACATTATTCAAAATGTCTTTGTTATGACAACTTGACATTAACCAAGAAATCATTACTGTTTAAACTTTACCTTTAATAACATAAAGTTACCTCATTTTTAAAGTGCAATCAGTAATACTTTTATAACAAATTTATATCAGTAATGATTTCAGAACCAGAACTAGCTCAGTGTGAGCTGCCATCTGCTTGCCATAAACAATTGGGGGTTTGAGAAGACAGAGCACCAATCCAGGAGTTCTTCTGTTAGAGAAGAGTAAGAAGTTAACAGCTACAGTTTATGTTCCTTTTCAAGTAAAGGCCACACAGGCACACCCACTACAACAGTGTTTCTCAACCCTGGTCCTCACTGCCCCCCTGCTCTGCATGTTTTAGATGTGCCTCTATTCCAGAACAGCTGATTCAAATGATTGCATGACCATCAAGTACTGCAGAAGCCTGTTAATCACCCAGAGATACAATTCAGTTGTGTGGCAGAAGGGAAACACCGAAAACATGCAGGACAGGGAGGCGGGGCGAAACACTGCACTAAAAGGAAACAAACACACCCAGTATAACACTTTCATTCTATAGGCTGAGAGGTTGCTAGGCGACGGTACTTTTTTGTTCCAAGACAAGGTACCGTTTCCTTGGTACTTTTTCTTGGTACCAAGAGAGGTTTGCAAGCAGAGATTTGATCCGAGCAGAGACAAGTTTTGAGAGTAAGGAGAAAGGTTTGAGAGAGCACAGTGAATGTTTGAAAGAGAGCAGACGTTTTGAGTACAAAAGACATGAAGACCTGCTTTCAGACTGAAAATGCATGCTCTCAAAATATGGCAGAAAAATTCCACCATACACAGCATCCGAAACAAGAAGGAACTGTTGTCCAAAAAAAAAACACAAGTTTTCTACCATAAAGGCAGAAATTAAAGTTTAAAAAAGAACAAAAAATCAACGAATGATACAGAAATACTCCAAAGTGCTACCACCCTGAGTGGCACAGTTCTAGAATAAAAAAAATAAATGTCATATTTCTTAAATGAAAGTCCAAAGTCACTTCTTATTCATCTTTCCTTTTAAAAACAAGAAACATCTTCAAGACAAAACGTCCAGTTTCCTCTTGTTCAAACCTCTATAACCAGAGAGAAGCTTACTGACATGAGACTGACCGGATAATCCTGGTGAGAAATAGGAAGTCCTGAACTAAGACAGCTATTTTTTTATTTTTTTTAATCCTCACAGGCAAAGATTAGCAGCCGACCAGCTGCCTTTTAATTTGACTGACTTGGGTACTGTAAAGTCCTTCTGACAAGGAGATGCAAGTAAAACTGAAATGGTGATATTTCAAGTCTGGGTTATTATTTCACGAAATCTGGTGTTTGACTTGAAATATTTAAATGTTTTACACTTTTTTTCTGCTTAACTTTGATGATGAAACAATAACCCCTCATAACAGATAAGGCATTTTTCTGCAGTCAGAAATTCTGTTACTTTGCTATGGGATGATCATATACTGTATTATGAAAGACTTACATACGCATAAAATGGCCAGGGTTAATCTGCATTGGGTCAGGGCTAGTGCTGGTTGGATATTTTCCAGAATAAAACAGATTGGAATATGATGATGACAGTTTGCTGACTGCACTTGCAAACCACTCCATCCTCTCCTCTCCAGTCAGTTGGCTTAACACACTTCTGTTGGAAACCTGCTTCCTGCTGAGATCCTGTCCCATTAATAAGGATCGGGTAATATTTAGCTGAGGGTTAGATCTACATTACATGTAGCTCAACTAACTATATGAAGTTGGAAAGCTTCTGCTTCTGATAATTTGTTAATCAGAAACTGTTGTTTTTATTGAAGTTAAATACCAAGGGTTATTTATGCTTTGGATTTTTATGAGTTTTATTTAACCTTGTCTTTGTTTTTATCTGCCATTTCTTTCTTGATTTTCTTTTGACCTTTTTGAGAACCAGCACAAATCTTCACTGACACTACAGGTTTATGTTCTGTGTCTTTATGAGTATTTCAGTTTGTTGACTGGAGAGAGTTCCCTACTATGCGACTCATCTGCCATCTTTTTTCGCAAAACACAACTTTAATTTCATAGTTAAAATCACCAGACAGCTACACTTTCTGATAGAAAAACAATAAAATTCTAACAAATGAGGAAAAAAAAGCGGTGAATTTATAGTTTATTTTATTACCTTGTTGTTTGATTGTAAAGCACTTTAGCCAATCAATTATTGCCAATAAGCAAAGAGCACTGTAACAAAAAGTAAGAACAAAAAAAAAACAAAAAAAAAACTGTTAGATGTGCTATTTTAAAGAGCTGATAGATGGAGCCAAATACAAGGTAGAGACAAAACCCTAAAGACTAGCAGCTGGAACTACAGCTAAAAGTGACTCCACAAAGTATTGACTCAAGGAGTATGGAAACTTTTGCACACAGCACTTTTCAGTTTTTCATTTGTAAAAAAATTTCTGAATCACATATAATTTTCTTTCTACTTCACAATTGTTTAACACTTTGTGTTGGTCTTTCACATTAAATTCCAATGAAATATATTTATGTTTGTGGTTGTAATGTGACAAAATACGGAAAAGTTCAAGATCCTTTTGCAAACCACTTACATTGTCAAATGATTATATTGTTAGAGCTGGTTGTAATAGATGGTGGTTAAAGTAAAGTCCTAAAACTGAGTGATGGTCACAAGAAAAACAGCACTGTCCTGCCCGTCTGCACAAACATTTATAAATCTGCACGAATTTCTCAACATTCCCACAATACATTGTTTCCAGTAAATATTCAGGCTTCTGAAGATTTTTGTCTGCGACTCGACAAATGCTTGCTTTGTGATTGCAGAGTCACAGTCACAGCCATGTGCAGCATGGACCTGAGTCGTTTTCCTCTGGACACACAAACGTGCTCTTTGGAAATTGAAAGCTGTAAGTTACTAATACTTTTGATGAACTTCAGATAACATGAGGGTTTATTTTAGTACTTGTTCAGTTTGTAATTTTAAGAATAATCACTTTTGTTATGCTTGCGTCAAATGTTTATTTAATTTAATCAGACATATATATTGTGTATACTGTTTTATTTGTTCAGATGCCTATACGGATGATGACCTGATGCTCTACTGGAAGGAAGGAAACAGGTCTTTAAACACGGATGAGAGAATTTCTCTCTCTCAGTTCCTCATTCAGGAGTTCCATACGACCACAAAGCTTGCATTTTACAGCAGTACAGGTGCTGCAGGGAAAAGGGGATCTGTGTCTCAATTCATATAGAATTTGCCTATATTGTTTTTTACTCTTGTCTCCAGGCTGGTACAACCGGCTGTACATCAACTTCACCCTACGACGGCACATCTTCTTCTTCCTGCTGCAGACATACTTTCCTGCCACTCTGATGGTCATGTTGTCCTGGGTGTCCTTCTGGATCGACCGCAGGGCTGTTCCTGCCAGAGTGCCACTTGGTTAGACAGCAGTCTTTGTTGCACATAAATGACCCATGGTAATCTAAAGTAGAACAATATATTAAGCACTGTTTAGAGCAAAAATAAAAGCTGGACTTGTTTTTTTCTTTCTTTTGCTTTTGTTTAGACTGTGACTTTCAGAATCAATGATGATTTTTATGTACTGTCTGTATGAAGGGTTTTGAAGCTTATAATGGGACGTTGGTGGAGAAAGGTCACCATAGAGATTTTCTATGTGTCCTCTTTGTATAGCTTTGACTGTGGCTTTGTATTATATTCAAAGTTAGAAACTTCATTTGGTCTAACTGTATTTCTTTTCTGTTTTAGGTATAACTACTGTGCTAACCATGTCAACCATCATCACCGGAGTCAATGCCTCCATGCCAAGGGTGTCTTATATTAAAGCTGTGGATGTTTACCTGTGGATCAGCTTCGTCTTTGTCTTCCTTTCGGTCATAGAATATGCTGCCGTCAATTACCTGTCCACTCTCCAGGAACGCAAGGAAAGGAAACTGCGGGAGAAGGTTGGTACCATGTGCTATCACTAACAGGTTCCGAGAACTGGCAGTTTGAAAGAAAGATTATTAGTTAAAAAGAGAGAACAAAGTAATTATTACTGGAGTAAGTCACATTTTTAGATCTAATATAGAATACAAATTAGTTTGACATTGTAACTTTATTGTTTAACCAGATCTTTTCTTTTTACAGTATTTAAGTAGAATGTTGAACGTTAGAGTCTATTATTTGCCTCTCAATGTTCTGTCTTTCTGTAGTTTCTTTAAAGTAAATGTCTTTTCTTTTCCTTTGTGCTTAAAGGACGGTGAAGTTCATGATTCTGTGACTGATTGAGGTCCTAACAGATTAACAACTAGAATCAGTTTTATTCTTATTATTTTGTACACACAAAATCATTACATGCAGATATTTAATGTAAATAAACTTCAAAGGAGATAAAAACAAATATGTTTATGGATGTAAATGTATATAATAAATTAGTATTTATTTTTAAGATGAGTTGATGATTACTCTGGCTGCTACATGTTGTGTTCATCAGAGACAGCATGGAAAAAGAACTGGTCCTCTGATGGTTCATTGTTGCAAACTGTTCTGTTGTGATAAATATCTAGTCGGTTTATGTCCAGAATGTGTGGGGTCTGCAGAGCTGTTGGCAGCCTGTTTCCTGACCTCAGACATGTATTAGTCCTAATTAACTGAAGCTCACACACTTCAGATCACTACAAAAGTTAGATTCTAAGAATCTGAAATGATCCTCTGTAAGCTGACAATGGTCCAGTCTTGTATGAGATAAGCTCCAGAGCTCCAGGTGATTCTGATTGCACCAGTAGACCAAGCTGGTCCAGCTCTTGTTTATCATTTCTACCTCGTTGTTCACTGACTGATTCTGCGTGTGGGTTGAAATTTCCTAAAACAGTGACATTCTTGAAGCATTTATATTGCTTGTCCTCCCCTTTCACCTGGTATGTACAGGTCTCTCTTGTAAAACAGATATTTTGATCTCATTGGAACAAATCTGACTAAAGGTCATGATTATAGATATGAGCTTCTCATTATCAGGTCTGTTATCCCTTACTAATTGTTTACAGGTATTGCAAGTTATGTTCTAACTTATATTGCTTATACATTTCTGACTTTCATTGCAGTTGCCATGTACTTGCGGCATAGCTCACCCTGGCATGATGTCAGATTGCTACAGTGAGGTGGACGTCAACACCACAGGAAATTACGGCATGCCAGAGGAGAATGGCATGAGAAGGGAAAGGATGCTGGTTGAACTGGCCATGGAGACTGACCAGATGACAGGCCATGTTGGCTCCAGGGCTTACAGCAGCATCTGGATTGACACACACGCCATAGACAAATACTCCAGGGTCATCTTTCCTGGATCTTATATCCTCTTCAACATTATCTACTGGTCTATTTACTCTTAAAACGTAAAAGCTTTCGACTGGTTAGTAAAACACCTGTCGTCTTAACAGGTGCACCTGAAGTGAAACATTTTAATTTGTTCATATAAAAGTTTTGCAAATATACGTTTTACACCTTAAGATAAACAGAAGGATGGACTGAATCAAAAATACTTTAAAGTAAAGCTGAATCTAGTATAAACAGATATGTTTGTATGATTATCATTACATTTTACTTTAGTAATGGAGTCAGGTCAAGGATGCTGAAGGGCAGTACTCGAAATGTGCTAAAACAATGACAGCTGTTATGGGAAATTGAAAAATAACCATCAACTATTATTTATATGAAATTAATCTTCTAGCGTCACTTCACTTTTGCTAGAAGATTTTCATTGGATATTTTTATTTTCACATTTTAAGCTGGAGCCGTATTATTAAAATGGAGGGCAAACAGTTAGCTGGATTGAACTAGGACTGTATGTGTTTGTCTGATTTTACTGAATTTATTGAAAAATGACATGAGTTGGACCATGTTAAAAGGAATTGCAGTTTTTACTTGTCAAGGGTGAATAAAAATATTTTTAAATGCTGGTTGTTTGCAGATGGTCTTGCTCTTATTCCTACCAGTAGAAATGACAACTGCATCAAAGGTAAAAGGAAGGTTTTTGACAGATGAGCAGAAAAAAGGGGAAAATTGGAACCAGAGACATTATCAGTGTGCTAATGTCCAAGAAAAATAATGTAAGCCTTAATGGCATTAAGATTACTTTTAATTACTGGACATCCAGGATCTAACCTTGCATAAACCATTGAAAAGGGCTTGAGTTTGTTTTGGGGATAGTTATACATGGACACTGGCCTTGTAGTGAGAAAAAGCCAAGTTTAGTATTGAACCTAAGATGGAACCTCAGGGGACAGAAGAGGAGAGGGAAGCTGTAGCGAGAATTCCCCTCATAGGACTGACAAGCTTTGACTATACACCATGCTATAACTGTCAGAATAGGATCTGATGATCCACAGAAGAACCAGGACCAAAGAGTCCACAGTGTGTGTTCCGGTGAACACCGGCCAAGCCAGCCTAAAGGCTCACAGGTCACAGTCCTGAAAGAACCTGTACAAACCACTGTCCTGCACAGAGATGTTCGGCGCCTGGTGGTTCTACTACCGGTGGAGGAACAAGTA
>NW_015112730.1:706487-709897 GCF_001443285.1 Poecilia latipinna
ACAGTGTGTGAGATGTCACTGGTAGCCTGCAGAACTGAGCTGTGCTGTGCTGGGGTTAAAATCCAGACATCAGACTGGAAGACTGCTGATTACAGACACAAGCAGGAACTATATCAAGTCTCCAGATGCTGTGTCTGTGTGCTTAGGCACACACAGTCTAACATACCAATTCTAGAAACTGTGAAATTGCATTTGCTGAGGAAATAAGTTCTGTACAACTTTACAAGGAAATGGTCAGATGGTCAGACGACACTAAAGTTTAAGTCCAACTTCTGAGTTCCAATTCCATTAACTGGTTAGAAGAGACACAGGCACAAAACAAACCACAAGCATACATATATAGATGATGATGATGATGAAATGATGAAATCATTTGCTCACAGTAACTTTAATTTCATCAAAGGTTTGTCATCAAGGTTTTTCTTCAACAGGTCTGGTGAGGTCTACTTTCAACACCGTTGCATCTCTCTGCCCCCTCAGACCATGCAGGTATGTCTGAGGGTTGGGGACATTGCTTCCGCTCTCTCTCATGGTTTGGGAGACAGCTTCCTTCGGCAGCCATGTTTGGCTAACGTTGTCCCGTCTCATGTGGCTCAGGTTGGTCTGCATTGAGTGAGTAACTGTTGTCCGAATATTAGCCTTAGATTATGGAGCACAAAAGAGGTTTATTAGACTGAAAATAAAAGAATGTCAATCTGTGTTGCAGCAGCGGCAGACATTCAAGCTGCTAGAGATACATTAATACAAAGCAGAAATCAGTTTGGTCTTAAACACCTACAACTCTTAACTTTATAATGCATTGGAAAATATAGATATAAAATTTCATACACGGGAATATATTGCTTAATGCATTGAAAAATATATCCAGTATACTGCGCTACATGCAGTATACTGGTTTCATGCCTGTGGACACTATTAAACATGTATGGGTCTGGCTCACCAGTTTAATGGCTTTTCGTCTTAGCTCCCACTCGTTCCACTCGTATGACTTGTCAATGTGTGTTTCCACTGGATGGGTGTCGGTTTGTATTCCAATTTCCCGCTTGTTGATGTGCATAGGCCATAAACTTTGACCTGGTTCTCTCTGCAAAACCACAGCAGAGACAGCACCTGAGATCAGGAACGCTGTGTTCCTAAAGCTAACAAGGGAACAGATCATATGCACTCAAGATGTTTACTATGAAACTGAAGAGTACAGTTGGTGTTACACAAAAAGGGAAATACATTTTACTGTGGAGTCTCATTTTCAAAATGAAACTTCTTTCTTGGTGAAATGTTTCAAATTTACAGAAAAGAACAAAGAGCCATATTACCCTGGTAAAGATACCAACCTCAGAGTATGAGCGCGCACTGGGAAGCTGCTGATGGAGTCTGAGAAGCTGAAAAAGTTCTGGGAAAAATTTGGATTTTTCTGCCACCTGAGCAACAAAGTCATCTGGAGAGGAGGCAAATGCCAAAGCTGCCTCCCTGGAGCTGAAAGCATAGAACCTCTCCTTGTGTTCTAGAACTCCAATAGATGGATTTCCTGCAATAATAGATATTTACTTTATTTTAAGCCCCAAATTAACTATACCTCCAGTTTGTTTCTGATATGAAATGTTTCTGATTAAAAACAAAGAATTGCTTTTGTATTTACACATCCATGTCAAAAGCTTTTGTACTCTTGACAACAATAAATGGAACAGCTTACTGATGATACAACAATCAAGCTTCTTATCTTGTCAAAGTGTTTGGCAGCCTGTTCAGTGAGGCCAAATGAAACGTCTCAACTACACATGAACAATAAAGTCCAGCACATTGAGAAGCAGTTTTAGCCATTAGCCATCGCCATGCTGAACGCTGCTGTGATCAATTTGACCTGCTCAGTTTTATGTCTATACTTTAGTTCAGTTTTAAGTCGACTTTTATCAAAGGATAGGTAATTATTTATTGTTGTTTTTTTAAGTGAGACATGGTTTTTTTTTTCTGGAGAATTGCACCCAGATTTTTTAATAAATAAATAAAACTCCTATTCTATTTTGAGGAGATGAATATGTTTGTTTTTTTGTGATTTTCTTTGTGTTTTAGGTGAGCACTACCTGGAAGTAGCAGACCGTCTCTGTTCACGAACATGTAACCACAGAAACCATTGTACTCTAGCGGCAGCTCCTTCAGTCTGTCATTTGCATGAGGCAGGAGCCAGGCCTGTGTGTTTACCAGATTCGGGTCAATCTGCTCAACTGGAGGAGGAATCAGAAAACAGCAGAAGCCTGAACCCTCAAATCCACTGTCACTCATAAAGTCTGCTTTTCTAGCCTTTAACTAAACTTGATCAGCATGTTTTATTTGTACATTCAGGGTTGACATTAGTCACATTGCCATACCTGAGGACGCTGCCAGTCTATTGGCGTCGGTCTTTACTTCTGTTGCCTCCAGCAGGCTGTCCAGATACGCCTTTGAAAACCTCTTAGCCTGGGACACGAGGAAGGGTTTGAGACCGACTGTGATGTTACTGAGAATGTGGAGCAGTTCTGCCTCATCCTGGAGCTCAAACCACAACTTTGTCACAGCCTTGAACAACGGCTGAAAAAACAAGGTTCAATAAGTAACTGATCAGAAGCAGTTGTTTCAACAACATCAAAGATATACAAGACACAATGCACAGCAAGATGAAGCTCAAAGGAGACAGAGCTTTTAGTGTTACTGCTACAAAATTATAGAACAATCTCCTATTGCACATCAGAAATGCCCCTTTAAAACTCTCTGTTAAACACATTTTACAGAGACATTTGCTTTTACTTTTGTTTTAGTGTTTTATTGACCTTATTGTTGTTTTAAACCTATTTTCTAAGATGGCCAGTATTGCGGAGCTTTTACCTTCCGGTGTGATGGAGGTGTGTGGGTGTGTGAAGATCTCTGTCATGAGCTGTACTTCCTCCAGGTAGGAGCTGTTCTAGCTGAAGCACCATGTTGTTCTCGCTCTCTGGCTGTGGCACACGCAGCCTTTAGCAGCGTCCATGCAGCGAGCCGTGGCAACAGCAGAACATTTAACGTATACGTTTTGTGATGATAATATTGTTTAATTTGGGGTCTTCAGGTTATCTTTGTCTGTGATTAACATTAGTTTGGTAAGCTGAAATATTTAAATGGAACAGAAAAGAAAATAAACAAAAAATCTGTAAGAGAGTGAATACTTTTTCAAGGCACTGATTTTGATTTTATACAGTAGCACTGATTTTGATCAGTGTTGACATGATGACGCTAAGCTTTGGTTGGTTGGTTGGTTGGTTGGTTGGTTGGTTGGTTGGACAGATCAGCTACAAACTAAGTGCATACCTCGACACAGATAAGACCTTTAGCTAGCTAGACCATAAAAAAACAGCAATTATTTTTTTACCTAATGGTCATTTTTGGTCTTTTGTGTCAAAAAT
>NW_015112730.1:713180-716063 GCF_001443285.1 Poecilia latipinna
TTTTGATTTTTTTGTGAAAAAACGTCTGAATTTTTTTTTTTTTTTTTTTTTTTTTTTTTGCCAAAACTTGATGTAGGCTAAAAACAAAAATCATGTCTGGTAAAAAAAAAAAAAAAAAAAAAAATCATGTTTGGTAAAAAAAATAAAAGATAAAAACAAAGATTCAGGCCATTATTGTAGGAAAGTGATGAATTGCAGCCTGCTTTGTGTCTGGGCCTGTCCATGGTGGTGGGGTGTTGGGTTTTGCTAGACTAGAAAGCACTACCCACTGTTGTTTGGTGGTGCTTTCAAATACATGTACAACATACTGAAAATACAGTGATACTTGAGTTTGGTTAAGGTCCAATAATCTTGAAAAAATGTAAACAATTTTTATTCTAGCTTCAGAACTGGACCATGATGTTTATTTAGAAAAAAAAATTAAGCATTATTCTCTTTCACTGTTTATTGTGATAAGCATATAATACTCTACAGAAACAATTGTGAGCCTGTGACAGAATAAAAATGACTATTATGAGTCAATAGAGCAACATTTCTAATGTAGAAAAAGAAAGTCAGATGTCAAAAATGATCTTTGGACATTCATGGCTATCTTTAAATATGGAGGATTTGGAGTCACAATAAAACATTGTCATGTTTTCAGGAAAATGGGAGAAAACATTGAATTACGATCTTTTGGCCAGTATCAAACACTGTGTTAAATGTATCCTGCAAGCCAGTACTGCCTCTGTATGTCTGGGATTATCTATGCAGTTAATGCAGAATTTAGGAATCTGGTTTAAGCTCTCAAATATTTTCAAGGACATTACAAATCTTAGGATGAGCCCTCCCCATATGATCTCCTTGTCCAGATAGGTGGATGGTTTATATGAGTGCTGTATTGAACCACTACCAGCTGCTTTAGCTGTGCTAGCAGTAGATGTTGGTCTTCAGTGTGTTTTTGAGGCAGCAGAGTAACTAAGAGCTTTTATTTGTATAGCACAACACAGATGGAAGGTAGTGTGCTTACCGCTGTTTCTTGTGTTTTTATCTAAAATATAACTCAGGACTCCTCCGAGGTTCATATTTTTTAAATTCATTTCAGATGATAAACATAAAAACTAAAAGGAGAAAAGGCTGTAAACTGTAAAGCACTTACAAAGACTGTTGAACCTGGTATGGCTGTATTTGGCTGCACAGTTTGTCTCAACTGCTTCAACACAGATGAAAGCTTAGCCTGTCGACTCTCCATACGCTGGCAACATACACTCGCATCAGACTGGCAGCAAAGAGGAAACACATATTAATTCTTAAGTACATATTTTGTATTATATAAACTATCTTTAACCATTTTTGATTCATCTGTTGATCAGTTTTTCTGATCCGTTTAATTTTCATGAAGAAAAGCTGTCTTGTTTTATTGCATACTATTTACTGTTTAATGAAATGACATTAAAATATCTTAATATGATTATCTATGCATTATCACAAAACAAGTTTCTTCAATGGAAAATAATTAAACATTGTGTCAATTCTTCTACAACCAGATTTGTGACAAATTTCATATGCTTTTCTCGCCAGCAGACATGGCTTTTTAAAAATTAAAACAATGCAAATGTTTAACACAGGTTTTATTTTTATGTCAGATATTAGTATATATTTTTGATGAAGCTCTTAAGAAACATTTCACTAAACTCTTGATGAATTATTTTTGTCCTTGTTGAAATGAAACCTGGTTTGTTCATCAGTTTGTTCTCACCTCTGTGATCAGATGTTACTACAGTCCAGTTAGTCATCTCCTGAATTAGACTTTTCAGGATCACTGTCATGCCAAGTATTTGTAACTATTTGACAAGCAGTCATTAGTGCACATTTTATAAACACTTTTATCTCTTTAACAGCCACATTTTATTACTTTTCTTTCTCCAACAATCACAGTTAAAATACTGAAGTTTTCAGCATCTTACAAACTCAAATATAATCATTGTGTTTTGGTGTTTTTTCCCACAAATTCATCAGTGGGGTTAAATGTGGGTCATATTCATCTTGTAGTTTATTGTAACTTTTTGCAGGTCAACTGTTGCTTAGATGAATGTTGAGTGTCTCCACCCTTTAGACATGTAAATTTATGGTGACCACTGCGCCTACATTGCGTCTCTGCTAGACACTCCACTGCATCGGTATCACATGACCTAACAAACACCACATGATCACCTCTCTGATAGAAAGAAACATTGTTTGCTAATATTGGCCCACGTTTTCTTATCAAAAAAAGACATATTTAAAAAAAAAAAAAAAAAGTATTGGCCGATATTGATGTTGATACGGATATTGATATATTGCACATCCCTGATCAATAGCAGTAGGTTGTTACATGTTAAAATAATATGTCTTAATCTTAGACTACTTTTTTCTCACCTGTAAAATCTTTAGGAAACTTTCATGCTGCCTGACGTTGTAGAGCGCCTGTTTGAGCTGGGTGATGGGCATTTCACACTGGGCAGACTGAATGTTGGGGTGCGTTAGCTTCTCCAGCACAGCCGTGTATCTCCACACCAAACCCTGTGTGATGCTCAGTTCATTCTTAATGCTTCTATCACTGACTTGAAGTGCTTCTTGGAGAACTGCAGGCACTGCCAGGACAACATAAAGGGCAGAGCAAAGTGAAAAGGGACAACATTTAAAAATATTTTACATAATCATGAGAAGTAGGAGGTAAAAAGTTTTCTGTAAGTATTTGAGGGTCTAACTGCACTACTTAGAAAAATACTTTAAAAATTGATGTTTATTTATACAGGTTGTCTCATTGAGATCCAAGATCTCAACACAACAGAGCAAAAAAAAAAAAAAAAAAAAAAAAAATTAAAAAATTTGACCTTTTTAAAAAACACAAAAAAAATTAGG
>NW_015112730.1:719263-763895 GCF_001443285.1 Poecilia latipinna
TTATTTTTTTTTTTTACAGGTGGTTTCTTTGAAAACAAAAATCCCAACACAAAAAAGAAAAAAAAAAAAAAAAAAAAAAAAGTAATTAAGAAATCTGACTCTGTTAAATAAGCTAATAAAATATGAGTGAAGGACTGATTTATGAGGATCTGAGCATGAGAATGTCATCTCAGCTTCTTTGTTGGGATGGTTGGTCATGACTCCTTTGCTGAAACTGAACAAGCAGCAAACTGGCTTCACTACATCCTGTTGTTCACTTTTATTGCAGTCAGAAATATGCAGGTTTTGTCATTCAGAATATTCCCTCCAAATACAGCAAATCAAAATACTGCACCAAGCAGCAGACATTACACACTGAAGAACTAAACACACAAATTATTTGAATTTTATACCAAATATATTTAGTTGAAATATACTTGGTGTACAAACAATACTTATCAATTTTAGGCAGTTTTTCTTTTAATTTATTTTACTTTTAAATGTGATTAGGGTCGCATTAAGTAATAGTTGATTACTTAATTAAGTTTTATCTGAAGTGCAAAGAAATGACATATGTGTATTAATTATATTTTTTATGTCAGCTATTTTTAAGCTTTGTGCTTATGTGTTTTAATTCTTTACTTAAAAATAACTCATCAAAGATTAACTTTTGAAAGATGTACTTAATTTGTGGAGGCTTAAAAGTTCCTCTTTTTGTTTGCTGGCTTCGTTGAAGATTCGGATTCCTGTTACAATCATGGTGAGCTCCTTCAGCTGCTGCTCCTTGTCTTTCTTCAACAGAACCAGGAACGCTCCCAGATCATTCAGGGGTAAGACACTCTGCAGCGCAGCTGGAAGAGAAGAAGAAGAGAGCCAGAAATGATCATCATCATCATCATCATCATCATCATCACTACAACATGCCCTCGACAGTAACTGACACATTCCACAGCCACATGGATTAAGGTGATGAAATATGGCAATAGCCAACGAACATTCTGACTCTAGTTCAGTTTTCTCTGTATCATACTGCACCATCACATCATAGGAAGAGTTGTAACAAATATGTAAAAAAACTTTTTTTTCTTTTTAAATAAAAGTTACGTGAGATGACGCTCCCAACAACAGACTGATAGAAGATCTGCTCCATCTGCTGCAAACCTTGAAGGATTTTAATTTCCTGAAGAAGTCCAGTCTGCTCTGTCCCTTCTTGCTTCACTGTTGTGTCTCCAGTCCAGTCTATTGTCCAGATGAACCCTGAAGTATTTATATTCCTCAACCACCTCCACTTCATACTGGTGATGTCTGAAACCAGATGGATTGTGTCCTTTGCAGTTGTACCATAATCCATCAATCCACCAATAAAAGATGATGGATTGAGCAGAGCTCTGCCTTCAACCTCTCCAGACCTGCCTGCTGGGTTCCTCGGCGTTGATGTTACTGTTTTTCTCTTGCTTTTTTTTTTTTTTTTTGACTGACCAGGGGAATCAAAAATTTTGTAAATAACATATTAATTTATAAAATGTGTATTTTAACTCACACTGTGAAGTTGGTACCAAATCTCCAAGAGGAGACTTTTGCAATTTGCAGACATGAAACATTGGAGTATCATTTACTCATCATTCAGCAGCATCATTTCTTCCATTTGTTGAAGCAGTAACCAAAATCATAAGAACAACCATAAGTGTTTTTTATTACAGTAAACATTAATGTTTTATCAGTAATTTTGATGTTTATGTTGTGAAGTATTTGACTTCTGGTTTGAGCTGTATACTTTTATTTTTGATATTGCTGCTGCATAAAAGTTAGTTAGTTTTCTCCCAAATACAGCAGTTAGCTTGTTTTTTTTTACAGAGCAACAAGAAATACTGTTTCATACTGGCAGCCCCTCTGGAGAGTAAAAAAGTGTGTTGATTATAAAATGCATTTTACATTTAATCTGTATTTTGTCTGTTAATATTTGGCATAAACATAACATAGCATATAAATGGAAACACTGTAAAAAATGGGTTATGTGTTTCAGCGCCTGGTGTGACGTGGATTTCAATGCTACAATGAATGGGACAGCTTTTGAAGAAATCAAATCTCATAAAAACATCACTTGTTTGGAGCGGCATGCTACAAGCATGCTGCTTGATGCTGCAGTTCAAACGTGACTTACCGTTAGTGTCTTGTACACAGTTGAAATTTGCAGGCGAACCTATTGCAGATCTCAGCAGGATGTAGGTAATTATCTGATGGTACAGAGTGTGGAAATCATCCCTGGATTTTGCTCTATTGTCTGTAATCTCCCGACGCACTCCACTGAGTTTGAACTCCAGTATTCGATGGATCTCCGCCAGAAACTCACCTGCATAAAAAGTTATCTATTACTCTTTTTTTTTTTAAATAAAGTGATTATTTGAATTATTTACATAGTGCCATTTATATAGCATGTGTCTCAAGGCACTTAAAAAAAAGTTCAATAGCTGGTAAACTATTGAACCATCCAGTATACATTTTACTGGATGGTAAAATGTACAAGCAAAGGCAAATGCAGGTTTGGTACAAAGCAAAGACATTTACAGTACATTCAGTAAAATACTTTGAGTCACTGAAAGACAGCCATTGTTTCTCATTTTAATGTAACCCTGGACACCAGTCAGTGTTATTTGTTCTTCTTAAAACAAATAGGCTCACTATCATTCTATGAACAATATCAAAGTTATAATCAAAACATTTTTACTACATTCAAAGATAAAAAGATAAAATTATCCCCCATGAAAAAATCCTAGAGTAGTCAATGGAACATATAAAACAGATTTAAAGTTTATTACTTACGTCGCAAGGCATAATTCATTTCAAAATAAAGTTGCATTTTGATGGTATCAAGACCTGGGCTGGACTCCTCTGTCAGCTTATCTAAGCACAGCTGCAACCAGAAACAATTCATCAGGAGGCATGGCTGCTTCACATCTTCACATTTAAAAAATCCTGTGAGGGATTTTCAGAATAAAAATGTCACTCGCTCCACTGTGCTCTGAAATTCATGTCATTGTCTCATGCTCTGGGCAATGACGATTTTGCTTTGCACTGAGCACAGCCAGTAGAGCAAAAGGTGGGTATGCACTCCATGTGACACATAAGGGTGTCTAGAAATAATTATTCCACCATTGTTTTGGCACCCATTCTAGCATGACACCCTTGAAAACCCTGCCAGGTGCAAATAGCATTTCTGCATACACCTCAGAAAGCGTCTGTTCCTCTTATTTCCACCCAGCTTGGAGTTTGAGCTGCAGCACTCACTCACTCTAAAGCTGAAATTTGTTGAACTGTGACCGAAGTGCACCATGACAGATAATCTAGAGACAGGACATCTGTCCAACAGCAGTCAGTGGGCGAACAGAGCTCCTTTACACTGGTCTCTATATCATACCATAAGTTTCTCTCCTACCTAACTAGACCAGGTTTTGTTGATTTAAGCCATGACAGAACTGCAGATAAAACTTTATTTTATCTACAAAAAAACCTTCACCTGCTGTGGATGAACAGATTGCAGCACCAGTGTGTTGTGACTCACTGACAACAGTCCAAACTAATCACTACATCTACATGTTGTCTTCTGTGGTTCTGAAGAATGTATACTTCATTTTGAAAGAAGCTGATTAAATTCTTTAGAAACCTCCCAGATGACAGAACAACAGATTGTTGAGAAGCTCCAGTTAAAGCTGGACAAATGCAAACTGTTTGAACAGATCCAGACTGTAAACTCAACCTGTCCTGGAAGACATTAACTGGCAAGTTATGCTATTTGGAAATCTGTATTAACCAGTTTGTGCCAAAAAATCTGTTGCCATGCAAACTCTGTGGGTTTTAAAGATTTTAAGCAGATTGTATCCCTTACCGGGCTTCTAAAATGCAAATAAGCCATTTTATTTAGATGCACGTGAAGAATAGTTAATAAAAGTTAGCCATTTAAAACAACATGTTGTGATGTTTGGAGCCTGGTACCTGTTTGAGCCTTTGGACGTCTTCTTCTGAGAGCGTGTGATCTACATCAAAACCGTTTGTTGGATTCAACACCACAGCTTTCACCTGAACAGAAAACATTACAAGTACATTCTGGATATCAGCGCACATATTTTATGAAATAAAATGTTCTGTGATGGTCTCCATAAAGACTTGCAACCGTTGAGCTGAGTGATCTGCCAGTCAGCTGGGGGGTCTGGGTTACTCACCATGAATCCCACCAGAGTTTCAGAAACGGAGTGTCCCCTATTCACACACTCCTCCACTATTTCACAAATGATGGTTTTAATCACTCTTTCTGTCCGAGCCCGAAACATTTCTGCTCCTGTAAAAAGCGGATACTACAGTGTTTAGAACCGGCTGCTATGGTAACAATCAAATAGTTGTCCACTAGAGGACGCTGCCGCTCTGTTCTCGCTGTTGAGCAAAGGCGCATGAAAACATGGAACAGCATTTTACAAAACCAGACTTTGTTTTGGTAATGTTGAAGACCGTGTCAAAAAACATATTGGCAAAAGTCTAGGTATTTATAGACAATATTACAAAAGATAGTTTAGATCATCATTTGATCATTTTTCCACTTGCCTGCCACTTTGCTCATCCTGCATGTTCTTTTGAGGAATAATAAAGAATATCTTTATTCTAATTATTTAAAAGTCAAACAGGCAATGAAAACCATGTGCAATATAGAAATAAAAAGTGTTTTAATTTTCATGTTTTAATCGAAGGTCACAAAACATTCTAAATTTTAATTATACAACCTGCCAGCATAAGGAAAGTGAAGTGGTCTGAAATGTCCTGCTAGAAGTCTGTTCTGACTGTGGACTTCAGCAAACCCAGGGGGTTATTGAGGAGTATACAGAAACAGCTCAAAGTCATGGAGTTGTACAGGAAGAAGCTGGAGAAAAACTGCAAAGGGAAAAACTATCAGAGATGTGTGATCAGGGATGAAGAAGATCACAAGCATCAAGCAAAAGGAGGATAAGATGGAAATCTTCAATTCAGGAGCAAATCTATCATCATCCTCCTCTCCTGTCCCCAGACAACAGAAGTCCAATCCAGAGGCTTCCTGTCAAACCTCTGATCTTCTATCTTCCATCTCAGTCATGGACTCTTCTGCTTCCATAAGTTTGTCTTCAACCAAACTAGGGAATGTTGCTGTTCTCTTTGTCTCCCCCTCCCACTTTTCAGTATCTAAATGTCAAGTGAAGAGGCATCTGGAGAGACTGAGCTGGAACAAGGCTGCAGGTCCAGATAGTGTCAGCCCCAGAGTCCTGAAGGCCTGAGCAGCTCTGTGGGATTCTGCAACATCTCTTCAACCTCAGCTTGATCCAAGACAAAGTTCTCCTGCTGTGGGGAATATCTTGCCTGGTTCCAGGACCAAAGAAAATTTACCCACGAGTCCTCAGTGACTATAGACCTGTTGTCCTGACATCCCACATCATGAATTAAAATTACAAAATTAATCCCAAAGGGAAATTTAATGTTGCAGCTCATTAATTCAGATTCTTTAAAGAGAAGATGGTGATGGCAGGAGAGGTCTTTTGTAGCAGACTGAATTACAGCAAATCTGAAAAAGCCTCTGACTAAGGACACTTTTCTTAAGACAGTCTCATGAAGAGGATGGTCAGGGAAGAAGGGCCAAGAGAGAAAATGGAAAGAGAGATGGTAAGACAAAAAGGGCCTTGATTTTTCTTTACAAATCTTTTACAATACTGAACTCCATAAAACATGAATGTACTTTAATATTTAAATTAAGGATTTGCTTACTTGTATATTAATCTAGTCATAATAAAAGGGGTCAAACAAAGAATATGAATAAAGTATTTATTTTTAAAAAAAGAGACAAACAGGACTGGGGTGACAAATTGCTCAACTTAGTTCAGTTCGCTGCACTACAGACATCAGTTGTCAAGTAGCCATAAAAAATAAACAGTTTCACAGGTTCCTTTAAAACGGATCACAGTGTGACTGCGTACCACTGCTGGAACAGTAGGCAACATAGAAAAGCCAAACCTCTGAAAACAGTTTACATAAACATTCAAACATGCAGAAACTCATGCAAAATAATGTCATAAGAACAAATCCAAAACCTCACTGCACCCCAAAAAAAAAAAAACACATGAAAGTATTTAGTTATCTAGACAGAGCTTAAACTAAAGAAGAGAAACACTTTTGGGTTTGGATAACTAACCATCCCGCAGCATTTTGTACAGTGTAACCACTCAGACACCTGCCCCTCATTACAAACCAGCTGTAATCGAGTCAGCTCCACTTCATTTCTCCAGCTTACAACACGTCACTCACTGGGATCTACCGTTTTCATCTGGAACATGTGGGATGAGCATCAGTGCACATTCTACAGCATTTCAACACATTTGCAGTGGACAGCTGGTACATTTCTAGACTGCAAGCTAAAGCAAAAGGCAGCTCTGCAATCTTCCCCCAATCTTACACACAAAATAATTCGGCTTTGATCGTTTTAATAAAACTGTTAGGAGTCGGAATCTTGAGGTTTTCCTCATTAATGAGAGCCTTGCCAGAGTCAGTGGCCAGCTTCAGTTCCTCTTCCTCAACCACAGACAGTAAACTACGTTCTTGGGACACAACAGAAAAATATAAGACATTTAAAAAAACTATTTTACTTATGGCCATCATGGTAAATTAAGTTTAAAACACACAGCAGCTCTAAACAAAACACTACACACGCACACAGAGGCTGGCATTAAGTATAGACTTATAGCTCAGAATTCACAATGATGGCCAAAGTCAAAATGACATACATTAAAAAAATATATACTTAAAATGACTCCTAACAGCTCACAGTAAGTTCATTTTCTATTTCATCTAAAAGTCATTTATGAAGTGCAATATTCAGTTCATCTCAGAAACACTTTCTGAAGACAATCTGTGGCCCGTATTCCTCATACTCTCCCCGGCTGATCCATGCAGAGTTGAAGGTAGACAGGTTGGCCAGAACCGCACCACCACTCCACACCAGGAAGCGTCTGTCTTTGGGGCTGGTGACACAGACGTTCACCCTCATGTCTGCCGGCACCAGGCTCTTCACCTCAGCCTGGAGGCGCTCAGGCAAGCCTGGCAGCAGAGTATTCCCACCTGCAATCACGCCCAAAACTGGTCAGATTTACAGAAATGTTTATGAAATTATGAAAAAAAAAAAACCTGTGCAGGATAAAGAGTTCATTTTACAGTGAAACTAAGAAAAGGAAAATCCATACCTGAAAGAATAATGTTGCCCAGGAAGCTGCGCCGCAGGTCAATGTCTGACCTGAGGATTGACTTGAAGATGCTCTCATGTATCCCAGGATGATCCCGTCCAATCATATCAGGATTAAACAGAATCTCAGGTGCCCTGGATGAACAGAGAAATTGGTTCAATCTTCACATTGCTCTGCATGGAATTCTTTAAGCTTGTTAGGAAAATCCAAGAACACATGGATACATCAGCCTGACGTTGCAGGCTGGGCACTTGTCACAGAGTGAAACCAGTCAGAAACCATCAACTTTATCTGAACAGAATTCAAAAGAGATTTGACTAAACTGTTGGATATTTTTCTACAGAATAGGTGACCAGTTGCTGGAGCCAATCAAAAACTCTCTCAGCTCAACGTTCCCAACTCCATCTGCAGGTGAGTGAATCACCAACTTCCTGACGGATAGGAGGCAGTATGTTTGGCTGGGTCAGAACATCTTAAGAGACTCGGACCATGAGCATTGGTTCCCCTCAGGACCTCTGCTCTCCATCTGCTGCACCTCCAGCCATCCGTCTGTGAAACTGATCAAATTAGCAGATGACGCAACCTTCATTGGCCTAATCTCGGACGGAGATGATTCTGCCTACAGGATTGAGATGAATTGGCTGGTGAAGCTGTAACAACCTGAAACTCAACACCCAGCAGACAGTGGAGGTAATTGTGGACTTTAGGAAAGTCACAGACCCAACATCCCCTCTTGTACCATTCCATCTCCATTGTGGACTCGTTCTCTTTCCTGGGCACCACCATCACCAGGACCTCAACAGAAGCCGATCATCAGGTCCTCATCATGACCAGCACAGGATGTTCTTCCTACAACAGCTGAGGAAACTCAAACTGCCAGCTGAGCTGATGGTGCAGTTTGACGCAGCAGTCATGGAGTCCATCATCACCACCATTATCACCATATGGGACACAACCAGGGACAGACAGACCACAATGCATTGTGCACACTGCTGAGGAGGTGATTGGTCATGCAGGTCGACCTGTGGCTGACCCTTCTCACCCTGGACACAGCCTGGTTAACCTTCTCTCCTCAGTCAGGACACTATGGTCCATCAGGACCAGAACTTCCCACCACAAAAACAGTTTTTCCCTCCGCCATTAGACTGATGTTTAAATGACTGGCTGAACACAGCCACTTCATCCACATGCTGCTCTGCACATTCATAAATAGTGTATTTTTCTTAATATTCATATATTTTATTTTTGCATCATTATATCAAAACAACTTCCTAGTGGCAATTCAAAGATTCTGATAAACATACAATATGAAAAATCATCCACAAGGAAAACGAAGCTCTCTCTAGACAAGACATGTCATACGTCACAAGAACTCAAGTGCAGAACTTTATGAAAGTGGTGTGCTACAGTGGGAGAGAATGATAAAGACTTCCCATTCCTGAACACACAAAAAGGTTCTGCCTGGAACAGACATCAAGAACCATCACTGTACTTCTGTTCTTACAGGAGAAAAACTCTTCTGTGTATATTGCGATAAAAGCTGAAACTTTCCTCAAGAACCTTCAGTTCCCAGTTTGCCTACTAAAAAAAACAAAAAGAAAACAGGTCAGCACCAACCCCGTGAACTAAACTTGCTGAATTGGATGTTTCATTCTGGAAGTCCCACAAAATGGTGCCTCAGGTTTCACACCTTCGTTTGATCCTTAAGTTCCACTATCAGCTATAGATTGTTGGTAGCCATACAGGTGACCTGCTCAGTTTCTTTACCAGCTCTTGTTGAGAAGCTTCCCTCTCCAAATGTCGGTCAATGGCACATCATTACCTGAATCTTTCGGTGCCCATGGTAACAATCTGGCCATCCGGCATTGTGTACTGCATTTCTCTGCAGGACGAACTCCCTGGGTTCAGCTCAGCTTCATAATTTAATGCGACACAGCAGCACTTCTCTTTCATCTCCCTCACAATCTCATCTTCTGCTGTTGTGCGCATGCAGACGCCCTGTTCCTGCAGGAGCTTTAGGCAGAAAAGAGAAGACTGAAGGCTGCACAAGGCAGGATGAAGACCTTGGTTCATGAAACTAATAGAACACCGGACAAAAGTAAATCTAGACCTGAAGCAGACTGATCCAAAGGGCCTCGTACTGAAGAGGACATTTAACATATTCATCAAAATGATTTAACAGAATGTGACACATTTAAGAGCATCAAGCAAAGTGTTGCAAACCTTTTTAAGCTGCAATGTGACATCCAGACCGGCCAAAGGGAAGCGCTGGACTGCATGAGGTAAACTGTAGCCCTCAAACACAGGAACACTGTGACTCACGCCTTCTCCAGAGTCAACCACCACACCTAGAAACGGGTTGTCATGCCCAACGCATTAGCAACAAAACTAGACAACTTAGAAGAATGTGAAACATTTAGGTTTTAGGAAAATCCCCAATTTAAAAAAAAAAAGGTAGGAAGAAGTCTGTCTGAAGAAGGTGTGCAGACCTGCAGGGACTGGCTGCAGGACCTACCAGTGGTTCTCCCTGCTGCATACAGTGCAAGTACTGCCTGCATGGCCACATAAGCCAATGGAACACCAAAGTTCTCAAACATGATCTCCACCATGCGTTGCCGGTTCTCCAGAGGGTTCATGGCTGCTTCAGTCAGCAGAACAGGATGTTCCTCAGGGTCCACACACAGCTGCTGGAATGTGTACTGCCACATCTAAAAGGAAAGGAAAAGCCTGAAGGACTAGGCTGTACAAGATCCCCAAACAACAAGAGCTTTCAGGGTGTCCTGGTGTTAAGAAAACTCATTTGAAATGTACCTAATCCAGGACAGCACATTGCACAATGTTCTATGTTGAAAACAGAGAAACAGTGTTTTGAACATAGATTTTCTAGCTACAGACTAATTTCCAAACCCAGTCATTGGTTGGGCTTTGTTGATGTATATAATCTAATACTTCCCCATTAGGAACCAAGGAGCCATTGTTCATATTGTCAAACTAGAACACGGTGATCATTTCAGTTTTACGACCAGAGAAAAAAAATTCTGGATTCCATAAAACTTTCTGAACTGTAGAACAGCGAGGCATGTTAGCCGTTCTGAAACTCCCAGCAGACTTCAGCAGCAGAAAGCAGCTTATCCTCATTCACCAGTCCAGGTAAGGAACTGAACTGCTGCAGACATTTCTACTCTGGATCTGCAGGTCTGCTGATAAATGTTGGTTAATAGCATCAGGACAAACTGAGCACACAGTAGAAAGCCCTGGGCTGACCAGCAGTGCCCTGCTACCAGGCTTTAATGAACAGCACAGAGCTCTGCAGAAGGAAGCTGCTGCCAAAGGTAACGGCGACATTAGGCTTCACACAGGCCCAGAAAAACTGAGGTAAATGCTAACTTACTATCAGACAAACATAACCTGAGAAATATTCGTACTCGTACTCGGAGTCTCTCACTCCGAGTCAGTAGGTCACCATCATGGGAAAGCCTTCTACATTTTCTTACTTTTTCCATCTCTTCCCAGTTGCAAATGATCCCATTCTTTATGGGGTGATTCAAAGTCAGAACCCCCCTCATGTGTTGAGCATCATGACCAACGTAGAGTTCTTTCTCCACAGCCCCACTCATTATCTCCTGCAAAGACAAATATATCATTGTAGACAGAGATTATAATATTGATCAAGATGGTGATATGTAAAAAGAAAACTTGCAAACTCTTTAAAAAGCCAAAAATATTATTTTCAGCCAAAGGAACTTAAACTCATTTCTGTTTCACCCTCGCTTTTAAATCACAACTCACAGGAGTTGTGGATTTCACAGGAAAAGTGAAATCTGAAGGTTCTGATGAGGAGCAGGTTCTAATATCATTTATGTTGAGCCACATTCTGCCCTGCTAAAGCAGACAAACACTCTGCTTTAGTCTAAACTTAAATCTTATCCAGTTACAACTATTAGGGTTATGATCCATCTCCTCTGAACAGCCTGAGGACTTCAGAATTATTCCAGATCTCTATAAAAGATTAATCAATTGAAAATCCCCAAACGGACTGACCCATCTCACCTCATATTTTGGAACTCCAGTTATTGTTGGGAATGTAACGTTTGGCAGGTCCTGATTCGCAAATCCTGCTTTCATCAAACCGGATCCCATATCCAGCACGATGGGGACATTGAAATCTGTAATCTACAACCATGAGAAGAAAGAAAAAAAAAGAAAGCTGGAGGTCAGAAATCAGTTTTTCTCTGGTTCATGTTGGTTTCAATATAATGATTTAAAAACAGCCACAGATTTAAAGACTGTGCCATGTCTGCAGTATCTACAGGTACGTAGAAAATAAAAATTTCGTAAAAAATAAGAAAAGAAAAAAGTCAAGATTAAGAACTCGTGCTAATCAGCTAATTAACTCAAAACGCATACATAAGGTTCCCGACCCCTTAAACAGTCTCACTCTGGGTCAGTAGGTCATCATCATGGGAAAACTGATGACTGGACAAATCTCTAGCACCCATCTGCACCCTTCACACAAAAAGTCACATCTGAAGAAGCTGCTTATTCACAGACTGAACAACCAGACGTCTCCGACACACAGGCTTCAAATACACTACATGCATCGAGTCAATCCACTCTTGATCCAAACACACACACATCCTCCCTGGAGCAAGGAGAAGAGGAACTGGACTGGTGTGCAATGGTCCAGTCCTGTTTTCAGATAAAAGTTAATTTTGCATTTCAATTGGAAATTAAGCTCCCAAAGTCTGGAGGAAGAGTGGAGAGGCACAGAATCCATGCTGCTTTAAGTCCAGTGACGTTTCCAGGCGCTGTGACATCTGCTGGTTCTGGTCCGCTGGGTTTTCTGAAGTGCGAGTCAACGCAGCCATCTACAAGAATCTAGAGTTGTGTTTCCCCAACCCTGGCCCTCCAGGCACACTGCCCTGCATGCTTCAGGTGTTTCCTTGCTTTGGTCCAGGCGACTTCAATTGACAGGTGTTTGGTGACCAGGAATCATCTGAATCAGGCGTATTAAAGCAGGGAAGCATCTAAACCATGCAGGGCATTGCCCTGGTCTGGAGCACTTCATACTTCCCTCTGCTGACCAGCTGTATGGAGATGTTGGTTTTACTTTCTAGCAGGACTTGACACCTGAACACAATGCCAAACGTACCAAATGTTGCTTCAATGACCACAGTGTTCCTGTTCTTGATTGGTCAGCAAATACCCTTGACCTTTAACCCCAAAGAGAATGCCTAGAGGAAGATGAGAGGCCCCAAGCCCAGCAAGGCAGATGACCTGAAGGCAGCTGCTGGGCTCAGCAGAAAACTGACCGCCTCTACACCACGGCGCACTGACGCAGTAACTCAAGCAGGAGCCCCAACAAACTACTGAGTCCTTAGAAATTAACACACTTTACAAAACACCAACATTTATGTTCATAACAGTGGAGAAGATAAATAAAAAAAATTATATTTTAATTTTCTGGGCCACTGGGTTGTATCTGCAGGCTGCAACATGTTGTATCTGTACCTGTAAGCAGCAAACTCAATAGAGTTTATAACCCTCTGTACTAAAACCAGACTCACTATTATGCGTTTTAGGAGCTTGTACTAAACCAACTAATTTATACAAAAACCAACATAAAGACATGAAGTCGAGTACCTGGATAATGTCATCCTCCCTAAACTGGGTCTGAACCCTCTGTGTCACATGGTCTGAGTCAGAGCTCAGAACCCCATCAGGATGGTCTTCTCCTCCTCCTGGGTCAAACTCCAGTGGCTGAATGGGAGCCATCAGGAGGACTGGCTGCAAGTCTGCTTGCTGCTCATCTTTCCCAGCAGGCACCGTGGAGGAATCCACTTTCTCTGCCTTAGTCACTTCAGAAACTGCCTCTGCATTTCCAGGGACTACATGGTTATTGTTGTTGTTGTTGTTGATGTGTTCTTTAACATTGGGATAGAGAAAATCCTTCCTGCAGTCTGTAGCCACCCTTCTGGGTGCATCAGACTTTAAATGAAGTTGAGGATGATAAGTGGGTTGGGCTGGAGCTGGGCCAGATGCCTTTTCATGTTCAGCTGGGCGACCATTCAAAGGAAGTGAAGCAGTTTCTGTCTCCGAAACAGGAAGCAGAAGGAGTTTTCCTCCTGGATCAAACTCTCCATCATGTGGCATCAGTTCAGAGGTCAATCGCTTTTCATTCATCTCTTTCCCACAGACAATCGAAGGTTGGACATCCACAGAAGATTCCTTCAAATCACAGAAACTAGAAACTCTACTAGTGTCACCAACGTTAAGACCCTCAGACAGCGGTGGGTTCTCTCCAACAGCACCGTCTGCAGTGTTGCATCCAGTCTCAGAGTCCTCTCCAAACTCGTCCAATACACAACACCTCCCAGACTCTGGAGCCATGTCCTCATAACCAGGTGCTTCATCCAAGGTCTTCTCAATCTCCTCTCCTCTTTTCTCCAGTTGTAACCAGAAAGCTTCCCTGTTTGTGTGAAGGCCTGGTGGATGTGGCGAGGTGGAAGCTGCACCCTCTGATGGCTGCTGGCTGAGCTTCAGCTCCTGGATTTTGAGCAGCGGATCCAGGACATGGCCATGCCTCATCTCACCCAGCAGGTCCAGCCTGCTGGTCAGCCGTTTGTCTGAGCAGAAATCATCAGCAGCATCTGAACAGGCGTCGCTGTCCGTCATAGAGTCGGTCTGACTGAGCTGCTGCTGGCCACCATCAACTAGATCAGTGGAGACCTGGAAATATGCAACGTTAGAAAAACGGTCTGATAGCTTGCATGAACATATAAATGGTTTAGTGGTGTGGTTACAGCAGCATTAAAAAGCATGCTGACCAATCAGCTCTGAGCTGAAGCAGTTACTGTGAAACAAGGAGCCGAGTTCTCATGGACCAAAAACGTTAGAAACACACAAAACATGTTGCTCATTTCAGAAATAGCTGGAATATCATTTTTCAGTTATGATGGCATTTTATTTCAGAGTAAAGTTGAACAAGTGCTCCGTTAAGACCTGGTGCAGCTGCTGGTTACTGCCCCACTGTGGCCACAGATCCTTCCCGTCTCCATCTCGCAGCAGAGCGTCCAGCTCGGCTTCCTGAGCCAAAACATTCTCCTCCTCCTACAAAACGGAGACCTGTGACGCTCGTCTGAGCTCCTGGGAGGCTGGGAACCAACCAGAGCAGAGAGTGGTGGTTCAGCACCCTGGAGCTGCAACTGGATCACTTACCTCCAGGATCCCTCCAGCCTGGTTTAATATTCTCTCCACCTCTCTCAGATTCTCTTGCTCCTTTACCTCCCAGTCGGTTAATGACAGATCAATCATACTGAAAACAGAACAAAACATCACTTTGCAGATCCACTCTGCAACCATACTGAGATCCATGTCTAAAGAGAAAAGGTGATTAAAACAATACTGATCTATAGAGTTCAGTGTGTGGTCTGTCTGACAGGGTCTGTCTCCCTGTCTCTCTCTCACACACACACACACACACACACACTCTCAAGGTTGATCTGAAAGCAGACTGCAGCTCTCTCACCAGGTAACCCTCTGCATTTGAACCTCTCTCTCCCAACAGGAACAGCCTGTGCTGATCTTTTAGTTTACTGTAGGGAGCAACAAATGTTCAGATGTCTACAGTGCAAATGTGACTAGATGGAATTACAGGATTTCCCCTAGTGTATTATAAGCCTGGCGGGCCACCAGGCTTTACTTGTGCCCCCACCAGACTAAGCATTGCTTATTTAAGTCTTTTTAGGATGTTTGCATTTTTTAAGACTTTATAGTTGGTGTTCAGGTATTAATTTTCAACTCTTCTGTCAACTTTAAACATTTTTTACTCAAAAACATGACGGGTCACTGGATGAATGACTGCCTTAGTGCCCAACCACCGGGCTTAGCCGGTTTTTGGGGGAAACATTGAAAAGGAATTTTGTTCAAATTCAGCTATTATAAAAAAGTACTGCTGTACATCAAAGCTGAGGTGGTTGCATGTCCACATGGTCCAGAACATTACCTGTCTACTTCTGGTTTTTCCTCATGCAGGTCATAGGAGTCCCAGAGAAGGGTAGGGACCTCCGTGTCTCTCCCATCAGTGATGGTGCTGCACAGAACATTACTGATGGGGCTGAGTTCAGGATCATCTTCACAAGAGTGCTGCAGCTTCATGCAGCTCAGCGCCTCTGTGTGTGAGAAGCGTTGTGAAGACCCTCCCTCCTGCGCCCCCACTCCACTGCACTCAGGGCTCAACTTCTTCTGGGGAGTGGGCTTTGGGGTAATGGTGACTGTGTATGAATTTTCCAAATCATCCACTGGCAAGCTAAGCCAGGGATTGGTGGGTGGGGCAGCGGAGCGCTTCACCATGATTTCCAAGTTCAGGGATTCTGCCTCTACTTTAGGGATAATCTGGATGCTAGCGCTGGAGAAGTTTGCTGGGAGGGTGGAGCCAAGCTTTCCGTCGACCTCACTTCCTGAAGCGTTGAAGTTACCCTCCTCCTGCTTGCTGGGCTGTCCTGGGGCAGCCATCGTTGGATCAGAGACCCTAGTTAATTTTTGGAAATTCTCCACTTCATCTTTTCCTCCTGAAGCCTCCAGCTGGGCGCTCCAATCCGCCGACGACGGCCCGACAACGGCAGCTGAGAGCAACGCGGCAGGATGACTCCCTGCTTCCAGTCCGCTTTCACAGACTGCATGGGCCCGCTCAGACGACCCTTTGTCTTCATCCGAATGATTTAGACAAAGTTCAGAGTTCAGATTTCCATGCAGCATCTCATATTGCCACTGGAGGGCGAGCTGAAGCTGCTCCACTGATACTGGTCCAGAGGACATCAGGAGCGTCCTCAGAATCATGCACCTGACATTTGAAAGAGAGAAACAGCTGAGGAATGGTCCAGGAAAACAACTAAGAAACAGAACACCGTTTCTCACTGTGACATTTGTTGAAGTCACTGGGACTTCAACAAATGCATCATCCGACAGCAGATTTCACTTATGTTCAAGTATCACAAGCCCTGACTGAAGCAGCAGCAGCAAATACCCTTCAGACTCCTGACATTTGCAGATGACACCACTATGCTACCCTCAGTTGTTAAAGTTAAAGTTATTAATCAGGTTATAATGCGATTCAGTTATTAAAAAAATAAATAAAACTTAAAAATAAATGGACATTGAACTTGACCCCTTCATATTTGATCCGTTTCTTAAAAAACTGCTCTTTCTGAAACTCCACCTTCATGTCATTCCAACATGGCTGCTCTATTAACCTTTTAATAACATTTCTACCAATGTTGCTCTGAGAAGTAGCTCCTATACTGAGCTTAGCAGATGCACAATTCCACAAGGTGTTTGCTAATTGCTGCTGCTAGTCTGAAGGAGCTGAGTAGGAGGTGGGCGGGGACGAGATTTGTTTCAACAACCACTAATTGAACTTAAAGATGTCTCAGTGTTTTCTTCACAAATATTAAATAAATTAAACCCTTCAGTAAATCTAGAAAATACTGATTCATAATTAAAAAAAACTCATTTGTTTCTATGCAAGTACAAATTCACCAAGATGCCAACGGCAACAGTAAGAACCTGCTTTTATAAGTATTTTTCTGGTAATTATAATTTCCGTTTTCTAGCACTTTATTTGAAGGGGGGTGAATAAGACTGTCATGACACTGACATAAACATGACATAACACCTGTCATGAACATGAATAAGCCTTCATGAATATTTATGACTGTTGTCATAAAGCGTCATTCGGTAAATTTTGACACTTTTAATACAAAGTTGACATTATTCAAAATGTCTTTGTTATGACAACTTGACATTAACCAAGAAATCATTACAGATATAAATTTGTTATAAAAGTATTACTGATTGCACTTTAAAAATTAGTGTAATGGTGACGTTTACCTCTGGGAAAGGCGTCTGCTCGCCTGTTGCACCTCATTATCTGGGATGGAAGTGGACAAACGGGACAGGTGAAGCAGTTCCTCCATTTCTGGAGGAGGATTCTTCCTCAGGAACGTGGAAAGTCTTTGCCTCCATGCAGGGATTGTCCTCAAACTGTTGCTCTGTTGCTCTTCATGAACTCCTGAGAGGAGCTCTGGGAGAAAGCGGTCACTGAGGACCAGCCTGTACCACCTGTCAGCCTAAATAATAACAACTCATTCATTATCAGATGAGAACTAGCTCCTTCAAAACAAGTTTCATAATCTATACCTTATGACTCGACAGCAGCAGATACTCAGACAACTGTTTAGTCTAAGAGGTTGTGAATACTGTAAATCACACACACACACACACACACTTTATAACCCCATCTCTTTGCATGATGGCAACCTGCCTTGTTGTAGTAGTGATGGCAGCTGGACACAGCCCTGAGGGTCTGGAGGACAACCTGGACAGCAGAGTGAAGGTTCTCCTTCTGCCTCTCCAGCTCCAGAGCCCAGCTCTCCTCATGCCACGACTTCACCGGAGAGATCTCCTCCAACGTGTGGATCACATCTTCAGCACAGCGAATCAGAGCCTGGGAGGGGAGAGGGACATCATGATCCTCAGACACACAGAACCAGTGCTGCTGGGGCAGCAGGAAGTGACAGAGCTCTGTACCATAGCTGGAGTGGAAATGGATGTTTCAAATTCAGACAGCAGCAAAGCTGCGGTTGTAGAATCCTTAGCCATCTCCATTCTGTACGGCTGAAGCTTCTCTTGAAGAGATTCCATCTTCACAACAATCTGTAAAACACATTCACCATGGTTACCATCATCCTGTGCAGCAGAGCATAATGTCACACTGAAAAAAAAAATTCTCTTTAGAAGCCAGAATTAGTCTTCACGTTTGCAGAAAATATAAATGTTGGTGTTCTTGAACATTTGACCCCGAGTTCAGTTTTATATTAGCACAACATGACGTCTGCTGCAAAGCACAGTCCGGTCCTTCATAGAGACAGATGGCAGAGCTGCTGACTTAAACCACTGACTGAACACTGATGAGTTAAAGGCCGTTAAAACACAAATGTCCTGATGAGAAACAATCTTTCAAACAGATCAAATTTGATCCTTTGTTTTCATATCTTCAAATTCAAAGATGATGCAATATTCACTTAGCCCTTAATCACTTCATAATAGTGATGAAGAGCAGTTGTCTTCCCCAAAGTGAGCTGCAGTAACCAAAAGTGATGCTGCTGCTGGACATCCACTCCTTATCCCAGAAACTGCCTCTGCCTTTAGAGCTCTCATGAACCTTTACCACCACAGGATACCAACGCTCATTTCTGAAAGCAAAGCCAGCAGACTGTTGAACAGGCAGACCCACCTGCAGAGCGTTGCTGCTCAGCTGCAACACCTGCAGCTGCAGATGGGCCTTAGCAAAGGCCTGCTGCCACAGCAGCTCCACTTTCTCCACAGCTGCAGTGATTCTGAAGAAAACACAGAAGCAGTCATCCAACTGGAGAACTAGGAACATGAACAGTTCAATCTGTGGACAACTCTGAACCAGTGTACCTGCTGTGGTTCTGCAGCATGTCAAAGGCTGTCTGAGTAAAGAAGGGGGTGCCAGCCATGGCCTGGTAGCATGGCTCTCTGTCAGGGTGGCGCAGCTTCTCACACACAGCCTCACAATGCTTCAGCAGCTCGTCCAGGCCCAGCTCCCTGCACACACAAGCAGCAGCTCAGTTAGTAACAGCTGCTCCAGAGGGAGGAGTGACTGAAGTCAGATTTCAAACATTATGACCAGATAATAAAATGACATTGAATGTTTGATCTGTTCTGTGAAACATCACTGCAGCCCTCTAGTGGCTCCAGCTGGCTAACTGGTGCAACTCTGAAACCAGTTTGCTAAAAAAAAGTTCAGCTTAACATTGGTCATAGATTGATTCTTTTAGTTCTTGATTAAAACCATCAAAGCTATTGGCAGCATTTTCAATTTTTTTTTTATTGAAATCAGTAAATGATGACCACACATTTAAAGACTAGGTGTTTGCATTGTCCATTTGACAGGGTCTCAGACACTCCCATTCTCCCCACCATTTGGACTTTAGGTACAAAAGGTTTCAGAGACATTTTTATCCTCCTGCAGAGGTAAACCTGACCACTCCTCTGTCCCAGCTCCTATTAGCTAGTCACCAACACCAAGTTAGTTTTTGGCAGATGCTGAAGATCTTCAGTGGGACCTGGTTCACCCAACCAGCTATTAACATGTCCTAGACCAGTGTTTACCCAACCCTGGTCCTCAAGGCACACTGACCTGCATGTTTTAGATGTTCCCCTGCTTCAGCACACATGATTTCAATTGATGGCTGATTAACAGGGTTTTGCTGAATGGGGTGTGTTGAAACAGGGGAACATCTAAAGCATGCAGGTCAGTGTGCCTAGAGGACCAGAGTATTTTAAAACCATTTACAGTATCCTGCCAGTATTAGTATCACTTATGCTGGCTTCATTCTTTAAAACATTTTCACACACACACACACACACAAAAAAAACAGGATAAATCCTTTCAGATTTTTCCTTGTTGACATCAATACAGAGCAAAGTAGCTTCAGCTCACAGGAGACCAAAACGATTCCAAAGACTTCAGCCTGGGTAAAGATAAACCAAAGGAGTCAGGATCTGTATAAGAAAATACTGTGAGTTTTTTTAACTTTACGTTTTTGTGGAAATTGGTTGGCAATTTATTTTGGTGTGAGAGTAAGCTTCTTTGAGTCCTTGAAATTTGGACAACTCTGCAGCAATTTAGTTAAACCCTGAAGGTTTTAACTAACCCTGACCTGTAACTTTGTGTTACAATTCCTTCCTGTAACAAAGTTACAGTAAAGAATTGTGACTGTCATTTTCCAACTTTGGGAGAAGAAAAAAAAAGTCTCAGTTGGACCGTCATGTCCTGCTGTCATAAAACTAAGTCAATATGGTTGACTTTTTTTTTTTTCACTGAATTGAAGACAGAGGATTACTCCATAAAAAATTTTTTTGTGAAGGAAGTGGGCCATTTGACTCATCTTGTTTAAACAAGAAAAAAAATCCTAACAAATTTAGTTGCAATGTTTAAAGAAAATGATCCAAATGATCTCAAAGAGTCCCCTTTCTGTGACCTGACAGTATAAGGAAAGAGCCTGACCTCCTAAGCTGCAGGAACGTTGCTTCATTTGTGCTGCAGAAGTGCTGGAGCTGGCTGAGGCTGGAGGGCAGCGGCAGCCTGGACAGAGCCTGCAGCGTGGAGATGCATGACGGCAAACGCTGCACCACTGACAGGAACTCCTGAACGAAGCCATCAATCTCCTGTAGGGACCAACCAGCACAGGAACACGTCACCATGGTAACACCATGGCTGGAAAAATCACAGATTCATAGTAAAAACAAAGTTCCTACCACAACACTGTTCTTCATACTTCTAAGCTTACAAGTCAAAACCTGATGGGTTTACAGGTAACCAATCAGCTAGCTCAGATTTATTCAGTGGCAATAAGCAACCTGAATGCAGGCCTGAGGCCAGCTCCTTTCACTTGTTAATGAACAGTCTCTGAACAAGCTTCACCATGGTAACCATCACTCCACACACTGACACATCAAGGAAATATATGCACCAATAAAAACCTTGAAGTTAAACACAGAATGCTCTTCATCGCCAAACTGATTTAAGAACAATTCTGGAAAACTTCAAGGGGTATGAATACTTTTGCAAGCCACTGTATAGGTTTTTCTATTGTTATGCAATTGTTGTCAAACATCGATGTGAAAAGCCAGTATGGAAAGACAAAATGATTAAGTAGTCCAAGTTTCACTAGCTCTACCATGAGGCATTGGAAGAGTTCTCGTGTCACTGGCTTCGTCCTTTCAGCGGCTCATTGTTACCTTCATAAAGCTAACCCAGCTATGGTGGCAGTACAGAAAGTAACCCCCCAGAGAAGCTGGCAGCTGGCTCCGGTCGATGGAGTTCCACAGCTCTGGGATTTCTTTCAGGAGGATATTCTGACAAAGACAGAGCAGTGTTAGATATCAAAACTAAATGCAGCTCTTCCCTCAGCAGGATGCGCTGTACATACCCTGAAAGACGCATTGCAGGACTTTGACCCGACCAGGAGCTTTAGCAAGAGCTTTGCTACATCCTTCCTTTTGGGCTGAATGATGTAAACACTGTGGACAGTTCGCTTGTGTTCCTTGGAAGAGGAAGATCCATAAATTAGAAGCATCTTTTAGAATTTACGTCACTGAACCATGAAAGTCAAACCTTGTGTTTCAGACATCAGATTTTGCTTCCACTACATTAGACAAGTCGCTGAAAAAGTTGAATCAAGGTTTCACAACAAAATGATAGAGTTTCATTTCGTTTTACTACCAGGTTGATTTTGCCCAGCCCTCTTACCTTCCTGTCAGTAACAACTAAAGCTGGACATGCACTGCACAATATTTTTAGTAGTTTCAGATTAATCTCAAACTGCACACCTCCATGGCAGGGTTCAATAATTCACAGACTACGACCCGACAGGCCGTGGCGCACACAACACATTGGACTCTTGAATCCAGAACTGCAAAGAAGGAGGTAAAGCCAGAAGTGAGGAGACACACTGGTGCATGCAGAGTGACGGGTTCAGGTATCTGGCTCATGGCGCTGCTCCAGAGCGAGTCCAGCACGACAGGCGGCCAGAATTTCAAACAGGTTCGACTTTCATGTGACTGTACGCCTGCTGACTACGAGCTGGTTGCGAGGCGTTTATCACTTCATGTAACTCCCCATACATCACACGACAAACTCGGTCCAATCTCAAATATTCTCGGAATCTTTGAATAAATCGTTTTCTAGCCCAAGTTTTATATCAAATTGTTTTGATTGCCCAAGTTAACACTACAAACGATGTCAATGCAGAGCTTTAAAAAGCTGCCATTAGGCCTGAAATTTGTCCAAAGCAGCTTTTCGCTTATGGAAAAATATTTGCACCTCCCACTTAATCATACTCATTTCAAGTAATTCCACCAAGGCATTTTGATGAGATAACCAAGCATGTGATCCTTCAACCCCCAACCACAAGAATTTCATAATGGACTAACGTAGACATGATCCACCCAGAGTAAAGCAGCTCAAACTGTTTGAATTAATTACTGAATGTACAACTTCAGGCTGCAAGAAAATCCACTCCTTTAAAGCAGTCCAAGTTGTTCAAGTCACTGTGCAAAAAAAAAAAAAATGTTCATGCATAACTCAGGCACAGGCAACTGCTCCATAACAAAGCTGTCTCACATCAGCAAAGTCTCCTAATGGGGTAGCATCCACTCTGCTTGAACACTATGTAGCTTTTAGGGCAAAGTCAATTTTCTAACAGATTTCACAGAATGTTCTTTAGCCTACAATGAAATTGGAACAGTGCCATAATTGACATTTAATAGCCATTTAAAAAAAAAAAGGAAATACAGCCTGCTTAATATTGAAATATTTCTCAAGCAAAAGTCAGACTGATGTGCATCTGTTTTTGTGACTGCTAAGACATGAACTGACCAAACACAGAAGTTCCTCAGACTAATCTGGACAACTGAATCTAAATGGACATATTTGTCTGGTTTGTTTTCAGGCACAATATTCAAGCACTTTAGAGTTTAAATAAAGGAAATTGTCAGCCATTTCTTAATGCCTGACAAACTTCCCAGGAGGTTTAACAATTTATGTACTTCTGAACGACTAATGTCAGCGTTCTGTGTCATTTTAGAATTCTGATCTGTAGTTTAGCAGTGACAGCAGAGGAAGTGATCGAAGTTGTTCAGTCCATGTTGGCCACGCTTCCAAATATTAAGCAATAAAGTTGGATCACGGGGAATGTTTAAGACGTTTTAGTGCTGGCAAAAAAGTTGTGATCTTACTCCACATTAAGGTTGCTTACAGCACACGCAATTTCAGGTAAGCTTCATCGAGTTGCTACATTACAAACATCAGGGTCAAACGTTGGTAATTGGGTTAAAACAGAGCTGGACAATATGGCTGAAAAAGTTATCCCGATATCCGCATTTCATATCAGTCGATAGATAATTGTTGATATTGGTAATTATTGATTCGTTTTTGCTTAAAATATCTGAATACAGCAAAACCGATGGCATGACCTGTTTTAATCACAGTTTTCACTCCACACCATTATTTTTATTTTATTTTGAAGCAGTTAATGAGGCATGGTGGCAAAACCTGAAACTTACTCAGGATTTTAAGTAAGTTTCAGTTAGTTGGAGAGTGAATTAGTTGATGCCACCCATCTTGCTTAGTTCACAATGAAAGACTTAGCAGCTAAAGACCCTCTTCTGCCTACCTCTCCCAGAAAGTAGGCAATAGAGAATATTTTAACAGAACTCTGTGCTGATGTGCTGGGATTCTACGGACTTTTTCCAAACCTGATTTTCTTAGCCTCACTTGTCTTTCAGTAAAGTATTAATTGTTAATTTATATAGATAAGTTATATTCAGAGTTTTAGTATGTTCAGAAATACTGTTATTTTTTGTTCTCAGATTACAATAGATGTTTGTTCTGCTGTATGTTCTTAAAACTATAAATTAAAACTAAAGTGTGAATAAATAAAATCTTTGTCCTAAACATCATCAATGCATCATAAATATAAGAAAAAAAAATCCATTATGGAGGCAGTGTGAAAAGCACCTTCTGTTTACGTAGGTTCTCCATCTCTACATAAGGAGTCGATCGTTTTTCTTGGTTGTATGTTTTAAGAAAAGCAATCACCAGTTGTCTTTCTGCCGATAGAAGTTGTTTTGTTACTGAAACAACTTTTATTGTTTCAGTAAACAATAAAAGCCAGTTACTACTGTAGTAACTGGCTCAGCAACATCCTCCCCATTTTCTCAATCCATATTTCTATTTTGTTCTTGCTCTGGTCTAAACCTATATAGGTTTTATCTAATCGTCTTCACATTAGAAACCTCCCCTTAACACAATAACAAAGTTCCTTTAGCAGCTTACCATGTGAAACTGTTGCTTACAGCAGGGCTTTGAATGAATATGGCTTTTTTAAGCAGGAGCAGTTCAGATGGAGGCTCAGAGGTCTGAAGATGCCACATGATGCTAATCATGTGAACTGAACAAAAAAAAAAAAACAAAAAAAAAAAAAAAAACATCTTGATCCTGAAACCATCCCTCAGTCTCACAAGCTTTGTAGCACTGAGCAATAATGTCATCTTTGAATTCAACTACCTTTACTGACAGACCGCTAAAATCATATAGATAGGAAATTGCTTAGGTGTTGAAAACACAATGTAAGCTTTAAACCTGCAGTAAATTGAGAGGAGCCTCTCTACCGTCCCAGAACAATGAGATGTGTTCATGGGCTTCATGAGATTTAAATGTTAAACCTGTTGCACATAAAACAAATATAAATGATTACAGTCAAATGTCCTACTATAACTATCACATGATGTATCAACTGGATCGCGTCTTAAAATAGGATGAAAAGGTCTCATCAGGGAGACTTCCAGAGGAACGCTGCAACATCGCCAGCAGACATGTTAGAATGGCCCCGAAAACCTAAGTATTTACATGCAGGAGACAGGTTGGGTTCTACAGTCTGAAAGTTAGTGGACGGTCTGATGAGACGGTGTTTCCCAACCCTGGTCCTCAAGGCACACTGTCCTACATGTTTTAGAGGTTTCCCTGCTTTAATGTGCCTAATTCAACTAATTGCAGTTCAGCAAATGCCTGTTAATCAGTCATCGATTGAAATCAGCTGGACTGAAGCAAGGAACTACCTAAAACATGCAGGGCAGTGAGCCTTGAGGACCAGGGTTGGGAAACACTGGACTAGAACATGAAGGATTAGAATATGTTGGTGATTTGCCAAAGCAGGGAGATTGTGGTTAATGCAGAACATTGTTACATTGCCAATCTGGTGATGCAGACTTCCCTCCTCGTAGCAGCAGAGCTCCTCACTGAGGTGTGCAACCATCTTCAGAGTTCAGAAAACAGACTAGATCTGAGAAACGCACTGCATGACTTTCACAAGCAAAGATCTTTATAACTCTAGGTCACACACTCTACCCTGCACTGTAAATTAAGTCAATTTTTACCTCAAAAGGCCCTCAACATATTTAAATCAAGGGCTTAGTATAACTATACAAGATTTTTAAAAAGTTAAATCCACTTAGTTTGATTAAAGTCAACTTTGGAAATCATTTTACACCCAAAAACTCACTGAACTTAATTTAATTGAGTGTTTTTCAAAACCTTGACCAAAGGAAAGCTATATTGACTCACTTTTTTCCAGTTAAATACAATGTTACACTTTACAGAACACTGCCTGGAACAAGATCTGGCAACAAATTGCCTAGTTTGCCAAAAGCATATAAATGTCTACATCAAGTTTCACTAACTAAACCCCAACTGTACTGTTTACTGACATTTTTGCTGTTATCGTTTATTCCTAAAGCATGATCCCTCAGATCTGCTTTTAAAATAAAGTTCTAAAGTCTTCACATTTTTGGGCATCTTAAAATGAAACAACCTCTGAAAGCACGAGTGTCGACACTAGGCATGACTACGGTGTCGATCTGAGAGCTTAAAGAGAAACACTGAGATGATCATCTGTAGATTAAGAGCATGAAAAATTAAGAGGTTGAACATTTACAAAAATATATTGTGCAGAGAAGCATGTTCTGACACCAGTGGAGACCCAGACAGGGTCCACACTGACAACACGTACCTCCAAGAGGAGCAGAGTCTCTGTGATGAACCTGGTGGTTGGTGGTGCCGCCTGCCTCAGATCAGCAACCACAGACACTAGACTCTGCTTCTCCTGCTTCTTACTGCAGACAAAAAACAGAAACTGTTGTTCCATTATGACCACTCAGTCTGCACAATCCCACGGTCACCATGGTTTAGTCTGAACACAACATACTTGAGCAAGGCATGGAAGTAATGGATGAAGTCCACAACTTCTGCTTTGCTGAGCTCCAAAAGCCTGTCCTGACCATCCGCTGGGAATATGATGAGAGGGCAGCCATGCTGGTCAAACACACCTGAACAGAGCAGAGAATCAGCAAAGAGTTAACACTGTCACTGTAGGTTTTATTTCAACTCAGTCTTCACAAACACTTGCAGAATCAGCTTATATAAACCATATTCTGATTACTATATGTAAACAGCAAAGTACAGAAAAAACTATGAAAAGCATAAATACCAGGGAACCAGACAGCTCCAGAACCCAGCACATGGTCTGAGGGCAGCAGCGGAGAGGAGCCGCGGTCCTGCACCGGCGTCTGAATGCCTGCAAAGTTTGGCCCAAAGTTAGGATTTCTACTGGAAACACGCCCGACCCGACCAGACTTTCCTGCAGTTCCTGTTCTATGAGCAGCAGAGAAACCGGCGCAGCACATTCCACAGACTGCAAACAACTCCCGACCGGAGGGGGGGAGAAGACAACCCACGACCAAGCTGTGGACCGTGTCAGGGCCTCGGTGTGTCCGGATACAAAGCACCTGTTTCCCAGGCGTCCGTACCTGCGTGGCGGCTCATGTTCAGCTCCTCAACCGCTGAAGTCCTGCTTCATCTCCAGGCTTCTGTTTCTGGGCTGAACCACAACCTGTTGCTTCAGGGAACCGACAACACACATAGGTCCTGTCCTCCACCGGTTACGACCAGTTGGAGCGGATCTGAGCGCTTTCCGCCATCTTCCAACCGAGCACCGCCGCTGAGTGCGAGATGCTCCAATGTTTTATAAACCGGAGAGGGAGGAGAGACGTCTCAGAGGGACGGGCCAAGATCCAGACCCGGCCCCCCGGCCTGGACCCGGACCAGACCCGGATTGGGGATTGTGGATCTTATTCTGGGGGTTTAACTGAAGAAGAGAATCAATGTGAGCAGTTAGGTCATCTTTTTCACGGTATTGAAGTTCAGGAAAATATATAAAATATATTTAATGTCAACAACTAGTGGTCATTAACCCTAAACAGCAATATTAATATTGGATATCAACATCCCTGATAATTATGAATTGTTCTCATCAAATGATTTTGATGCCATGCTTTCCCTGTAAGGTTTCTCTCTAGGTATTCAGACGTCTGCCCACAGTCTACAAATATGGCTGTTGGGTTAAATGTTTTCTCTAAAGTGTGTGTGTGTGTGTGTGTGGGTGTGTGTGTGTGTGTGTGTGTGTGTGTGTGTGTGTATGTGTGTGTGTGTGTGTGTGTGTGTGGATGTGAGACCTTTGTGTCTCTAGACTAGTGATCTGCCCACTGTGTACCCCGCCTCTCACCCAACAGCCACTACATTCTCACCCAGGGGATAAAATGTGTGTGCTAAACTTAAACCTGCACCTGAATTAACAAAATTCTTTCTTTGTGAAGGTAAAATATCAATTCTGGAATTATCTAGCCAGACTCTGGAATTAAATTCTGCAGAAAATGTGCAGGGTCACCTGGATGGAGGGCCAAAATTAACATAATTAAAAATAAAACCAGAAATGTATACAACTGAAAAAGACAGTAATAATAATAATATCCTCCTTCTCACTTATATCTAGAGAACCTTAGTAAAGTATATTATCAAGTCAAGAAATGACATGTTCAGGATTCCTACCAAAGACTGAATTTTTATTTCAAATCAAGCAGAACTTCAACAAATTATCTGCACACATATCCAGCAGGGTTACATTATGTGTAAAAAAAACAAACAAACAAACAAAAAAAGATTTTAACATGTGGTTTAATTTCTCAGAATATTAAAAAGGATGAACTCACTTGTTCATCACTGGATTAAATGTGTTTCTCGTCTGAATCCTCTCAGCAGCCTGTCAGGTCTGACTGATGTGACAATAAATTGTTCATTCCATTAATCTGGTCTGGTCCTTTACTTAACTTCATACATTCATAATTTGACATAAATTCAGTAAGTTTGATTCCACAGCAATCCTCCTGCTCAGCTGAAAAACACCATCTCGGCTCTTACATTCCTTATAGGCCAGATTTCATTTAATCTTTTTGTGGAAACAAAACAGAAAGAAAAACAGAGTGTGATGTTGCTTTCATTGATACTGAGGATTGAAAAGGAACTCCAAAAATGTGTGTGAACATTGTTATGCTTTCCAGAGGTACATAAACAGAACCAGTGTTCGACTCTTTAAGATTATATTGAAACACCACCATTTTCTTAGAGTAGAATGAGAAAAACATGACATGTGCTAGTGGTTCTAAACAAATAATGATATCACTGATGACATGCTAACAATCAGCTCAGATATCTTGCTCATCCAGTTTTGGCATCACATTTATCTGAGATATGTTTCTATCAGTTCACATTCTCATTTAAATTTGAAATCCTTTGCTTGTCTTTGCACCTTACATATAATTTTTGAATGACTGTCAGAACATTCCACACATGTGTTTAAAGGAGTTTGTATTGGTTACATCACCTACTGCATTTTAGAAATATTTTGCTCATATATACATTTTTAATCCTTTAGACCAAAATGAGGACATTTTCAAGGATATTCAGTTTCAATGTTTTGTTGCAGAGCTGCAGTTACTGGTGAGACCCACAAAAAGATGTTCAGTTCTTTCACGGTTTGCCAAACAAATTCTACACCAGCCTGTGATTGAATAAACCTGGGCAAAGGTGCCATGACTGCCCCTTCTCTCACCCCATTTTTCATATCTGTCAAACATAACATCACTGATTTGTGAGGCACATTTTTGTTTGTGGTGCTCTTCCGTAATGCACTGAGTAAAATTAGTAAGTTTTTTTTTTTTGGTGTTGCAGCTTCAATTAGGACCAAGGAGGAGGAGGTTTGATGTGATTAGAAAAGGCACCAAGAGATGTCTCACTCTTCAACATCACTGAAAAACATTTTACCCTGTCATCTACTGTATGCAGGCCTCCTGTCTGTTATACAGGCTGCTCTCTGAATTTCTGCACATTTAAGATAAGATTCTTATCTTAAAGAAACTTAAGATAAGTTTCTTTATCTTAAGATAAGAAACTTATAAGTTTCTTATCTTAATTAACTTAAGTTTATCTTAAAACATGCTCTTCAACATTTGTGTCCTCTAAAACTCGCACTTTGTAGTGTTGTTTACTTATAATTTCAATGCCTCTATTTTAAAATCCACAGGAAATGCATTGTACTATTAAATGTAAAGTTATTTTATTTTGAAAGCACAACCGGAAGTCATTTCGACCGCGCTGGATAGAGGAGCTGGTGAGGTACTCAGCAGCACTACCACAAACTGTTGGAGCATCTTGCCTGAAGACAAATAAATGAAAATCCCAAAATTTGAACAATTGCTTTCTGAACCCTGGTCGTTACATTGTGGATAAAATGCGGAGTGACTGTCCGCTTGCTGCTACGCTGTCCGGGTACCAGCGTAGCTGCTAAACGGAGCTTAGGTCGGGTCAGGTGGCAGAGAACACATGTCACCGTTATCGCTGTTTGGTTCCAGTTTCGGGCAGTCGGATCTCTATTTCTCTGAACGTTGTTAAAGCCAAAATAATGGGCCGCCGTCGATAGGAATAGCTAGGGCTGGTACTAGACCTGCGAATGCAGAGAAATGATCATTTCGCTCGGAAGAAACGGGTTACTCGGACTCGCTGTCGGAGCTGCAGCCAGTTTGGGGTTGATTGGGCTTCTAATTTACAGAGAGCGGAGCAGGAGAAGGTCTCAAAGGCTGGAATCTAGAGGCCAGTCAGCTGCAAGGCTGCCTGACCAGGCGGATGGAGCGGCGCTGTTCCAGGAGCCCCTGGATGCTCAGGGTAGGTTAACTTCACACTGCCCCCTGCTGTTCAGATGCTGACATGTCTGCTTCTAAACTCCTTGAGTTCAGGGACTTGTTCTTGATAGACATTTTTGTATGATATTGACAACTAGAATAAATATTTCGAGAGCTAATTTGTCCTAAATTGTGTCAGAACTTGTGTCGGAACGACACAGGTTATTATTTTGTCATTTTATGTCATTTGCAAATGTATTATGAAACAATTACGTTTTTCTTGTCTGGAGGATATTCATGATCTATTACCTCCCCAATGATCTATCAAACAATTATTTTTTGGAGGAAATTAATTAAAGTTCTTAACATTCTTTCAGTTTGTATAAATTTATTTATTTAAATCAGCCTTTTCAAGTAAGTAGTAGCATAGGATTTCCTCCATTGTTTTTCTACTCATGCCTTCACAGCATTGTGTTAGAAGTGAATGTTGAGCTAATCGTTCATGTTGCTGCAGCATAAACAGGAGTTAGTTTGGGCAATTAAAAAATTACAGCTGCACCGATAAATCAGCCCTGATTTCTGTCATTTTGAGGGATCGACGATTGGCCTATAAATTCCATGTGAAACTGATCTCATTTATAATTGCAAATGTCTGAAACTCGTTTGCAGGTGCTGAGCTGAAAATCACCCACTGTCCCCTTTAGCTCTGACTTTTCAGACAAAAATAAAAAAATCACTATCTGCCAGAATTTACAAGTCAGGCTGTTCAAAGGTTGGTGATTGGCCAGAGAACTCTTATCAGTGCAGCCCTATTAAAAATGCTAGAGGCATCAGTAAAATGTCTAAAGTGCAGAGACAGTCAGAGGATGTGTGTCCGTCCCCAGAGATGGAGGCCCAGCAGCAGGCCGTGGCAGCGGTGGAGGCCGTGGTGCAGGGTCTGTCCCCAGAGCAGCAGCTGGAGCTCCGGATCCAGCTGGACCAGGTGCTGAGCTGCGTGGCCTCGCTGCGCTCTGAGGTGGCCGAGCTCCGGGGGGGGCTGCAGGGCATCGCCCTGCAGATCATCCAGGATGTCAAGTGAGTGGACTCACCAACTTCCCCTCCTAGCTGTTCTGTTTGGCAGTATGACCCACTTTCTTCAGCTGGGATCTGATCCACGCTTGGCGCTTGTGATGCTGTGTGTCCTGTACTCCAGACTGAAACTGGGCTTCTCTGGCTGCTGTTTTCTTTCACACACCTTTAGAAAGGGAGTGGAGGACAGTCAAAGGCTCCGACGTCGTCGCCATGTCAACAGAGAGCGGACCGACTCAACCAGCTCCAGTTCTATCTACTTTACTGCCAGCCAGGATGTGGGCAGCACCAATGAGGAGACCAGCGAAGGAGGGTATGTCGTCCCCTCTCACCAGGCTGTCAGCAGGGTGCTTCTCTGAGATGAACACACATATATATATATGTGTGTGTGTGTGTTTCAAGCCTCTTCAGTCTATTTTAAAATAGCTCAGTACTGTAACGAGTAATGACATCTTTCCCCTCCGTTGGGGGTGCACTGACCCAGACCAAAAGTGTCTAAATGAGTAAAGAATGAATAAATAAAGAACATATTGAGTATTAATCTCAACCTGACTGGGGGATTGTTGGATCCTGTCTTGAACGTAGCTTTAAAGTCATGTCTTCTGAGAATCCTGTGTTGGGAGCTGTGCAGCATGAAGTGCTTGTTTTGGGCCTCAGGTACTCCACGGCCTACGCTGAGTCTGAGTACACAGACCGCGATGAAGATGAGCCAGAACCGGAGCCAGACTCTGAGGAAGACGAGGAGGAAAGAAGCTGTGCCACGGTCCTCACCCTCCGCCAAGAAGACTCCCAAGAGGAACAGGAGAGGGAAGTTGAGGAAGAGGAAGAGGAGGAGGGAAGGCTGTGGATGGAGGCAGAAGTTCCTCACGGAGAGCTGGCTCTGCTTTTGGCTCAGAGTGACATCCTTCACACTGGAGACGCTACTTTAAAAGCAGACGGCTTTCAGCTGCTGCTGGACAACAGAGCAGAGGTGAGTTGCTGTCTGTCCATGATGGACAAAATATGTCCTCACAGTGTGGACAGGAGCTTCAGCTGACTGAATCTGCTCCTTCAGTGTGTCTGAGATTTTGGGAGATTGATAGATAAATAATTCCCAAAGTTTTGAATCCATTAGGCTGTAAAATGTCAAATAGTTTTCTCTGTTGCTCATGTAAACTAAAAAGTATTTGTATTCATGATAATATCTGAGGTTTTGAACTGTCTCTTCATCCTGCTGCAGTACGGAGACAGCAGGGACTTCCTCTGGAGACTGGCTCGCGCTTACAAGGACATGTACGAGTCTGCCAAGGACAAGCAGGAGAAGTCCAGCTACGCTCAAAAAGGTGGGAGCACTCACACACTCACACACTGACATACTCACACACGCAGACACTGACACACTCACATAGTCACCCAGACATTCTTGCTCCAGACCAGCTTCAGTACCAGGCCGGTTCCAGCTCCGGCTGAATGAATTGTTCCCAGGCCTCTGCAGGCTGAACGTCTGGATGCTGAGCAGGGAACAGTAATTTGGTTCAGGTGTGCTGGAGCACAGAGGTATACAAACGTTTTGCCATGAGGTGCAGGGTCATTCATTCAGAAGCACTCGGGGGACCAGACTAAATATTTTTTATACCAAATTAAAACAGCTAAAAACTAAAAATGAAAAATCAACAAAATTGTTAGCTTTTTGTGGAAAACGGATCTGTAAATCATTGTGGATACAAAATAAGATTTTGCATGATTGCCTTTTGAGACTGGTCCACAGTTTCTCGGTTTCATAATGTGGGATGTATGATTTGTGTTTGAGTAAAAGCAGCTTGATGCTTGTGGTCTGTTCACTTCAAAGAAAAGATGAAAGCAGAAATGTTATTAATAAATGGGAATCTATTTTTTACCTCGTATGTTTTTTTTTTTAAGAAGAAGATGTTAATTATGTGTAAATCATCTAACCTACATGATATAACATGTCCATTTGCTTCAATCACCTTAAGCTTTCTGGCCAGGTTTGCTCCATTCTGAAACTGAGGTCATGGGACCGCACAAAATCCTTCAGAGGGCCGCAAATGGCCCCGGACCGCACTGTGAGCATCCCTGATCTAGGCCTGTAGGAATGGAGCTGCCCAGACCTGACCAGAACAGAAACCCTAGGTGACCCCAGTGCCACGTTTTTCTGCTCCCAGTCAGGATATGACCGCATTCTGTGGTAGTGATCAGGAAAACATCTTTTTTAATTTTTTTTTATTATTATTATTTTAGTATTTGACATGTGGATCAGTGCTGATCCACATGATGAGTCCTAAGGGCCATAGGACCCTGCTGCCCTGCTGCTGCTGTGGGTCCATCAACAGGCTGCAGGACAGCGCCCCCTGCAGCCTGGAGCTGGTCCATCCACACAGAGCTGATCTGCTCCATGTGACAAATGAAGCTTGCCTCTGCTTTCTTCTTTTTTCAAAACTAATTCCATCAAGCCGATCAGCTAGAGACAGTGAGACAGTGTTGGACTCATTGGACAGATCAGAATCATCATCATCATAGAGACTTTTGTATTAACAGTTGTTGTGTGCAGGTCGGGAGGAGGCGGAGCTGGCTCTGAACTACAGCAGCCTGGATGCTGAGAGTCATAAGTGGTAGGTCATCAGCAGCAGACAGTCAGTGTCCTTCTAACTCCGCAGTGTTTGCATCCTTCATGGATGTCTTGTGGTCGTGTTGTCAGGTTTGCTGTGCTGACCAGACTTTCCTCAGAGCATGAGAGCATGCACAGCAAACTGAAGAGCGGCCACATCCTGAAGGTACAGCAGCCGCCCACCCATCTGTAACAGGGCTTTAACAACACTGAACCACATTAACATACAGATATAAAAATGAGTTTAAATACTGATTTAGTAGACAGCAGAGTGTTTTATTCCTCTGATGATAGAACTCTTTTGAAAAATTTCCATTAGTTTTTCATAAAATGATTAGTTTTTGTGAAGCAAAAACGAAGTGTTCCTGGTCCGTCCATGGCTGAAGGAGGGATGATAACAGGATCTTAATGTATTGGAGTTTTCATTTTGCACTAACAGTATACATCATAGTTAATAACCATTTTCTTCAGTGGTCAGTTTTTTTTTTTTCATTATTATAATGTCCCAGCTGATGTGTATGCAGACCACAGACAGTCAGAGTTGTAGATTTATTGCTGGCAATCAGTTTTACTGCAGGAAAACCTCCTTGTTTCACACACTGCTGCTGCAGACAGCAACTCCTGCTCTCCTCCTGGAGACCATCCGCTGGCCAGTCTGTGTTTAACTCCGTCTGTCTCCCAGACAAGCTGGTGACTTAAGTGCTGCCTGGCCAGAAGAAAAGTCATGTTTCCTTCTTTTCTTCTTGGAGAGTATAAAACCGTATCAGATGTGTTCTGCTCACCAGTGTCTCTTCTAGATGAAGCCAGTAAAGGAGCCACAGCTGCCATGAACTTTTACTTAACATAGAAAGTACTCCTGGATCAGTGTCTTTGGGTTTCTGTGTGTGTGTGTGTGTGTGTGTGTGTGTGTGTGTGCGTGTGTGCGTGTGTGCGTGTGTGTGTGCGCGCGCGCGCATGCACGCATGCATGCTGGCCTTTCAAACCCCCAGTCAGTTCTGGATTGGTTTTCATACAGTGCAGTTGGTTGTTGCAGACAGACAGAAGGGAGCTGATGTTCAACTAATAAATGAAGCCTTTGAGATTTTTTCTGGACTTTTGCCAAACAAGAACCCTTTTCTCAAAGTGTAGTGTTTTTGCCATTAATATATAGATGTAATTTAATTGAAGCAGTTCTGTGTTGTTTCTCTGCCTGGTCCATCCAGGAGCATCTGGATCGAGCCTTGGCCCTCAGTGATGATGACCCCGTGTGTTACTACCTACTGGGCAGATGGTGCTACGAGGTGAGACCCATCACACACTGATGGAAGCCTCCAACCAACCTGTGTGTGCTCTCTGATGTGTGTGTGTGTGTGTGTGTATGTGTGGGTGGGCGTGTGTGTGTGTTTGAATCCAGAAAAACTACCTTAGCAACTACTTGCTAAGGTAGATTTAATCTCAATAGACTCCTATTCTTCCGACCTGAGGATACTTATTTATACTTACCTACCAACCCCGAATAGGATTATCAAGTTTATTTACTTTGGATCAAGATTATTAGCTCTTTCTTCTTTTTCTCTTTCCTTTGGTTTGTTATTTTGTTTGTATTTCCTTTTGAATCCTGTAAAGCACTTTGTATTGCCTTGTTTCTGAAAATGTGCTATATAAATAAAATTACCTTTACCTTTGTGGGGGTGGGCTGCAGGTTGCCACATTTGACTGGTTGGAGAAGAAGGCTGCTGCTGCACTGTACCGGACCGCCCCAACCGCCTCCATTCATGACGCCCTGGAGAACTTCCTGAAGGTTGGAGCTGCTCTTCATTCTGAGCTCCAACTGTTTGTGCAGTGGTGTAAAAACATTTTGCCATGAGGTCCAGAATCGTTAATTCAGAAGCAATTGGGAGACCACAATAAATATTTTTTTTATACAAATTTTAGGAGAGCCTTGTTGTGCCTTTTAATTCTATTTGCTCCAGATAAAATTAAAACAATGAACTGATTAGCTTTTTGTGGAAAACATTCGAGCTGAGCAGATCAACACATCTGATGGTCAGTATCTGAACACTTGGGACACATAGTGGTGTTAAATATGTATCTATGAACATGTTAACCTTGTGGTTTTTTTACTCATAAAAGTTGGAGAAATATAGTATTATTGGCCTATATAGCTAATAGCAGTTTGCCACCACAGCAATTAGCTGCTTTTCTGTTTTTACTTCTTTCAGGTTTTAGGACATCCAGAGGAAAACGAAAAGAAAAAAATCATACAAACGAAAATTCCACTGACATGTCACATCCTTTCAGAGCCAGGGATGGATTTTTTTTCTGAGCCAAGATTTTGAGATTTTCTTTATTTTTCTTTTAAAGCAACAAGAATAATCCTGAATAACAATAAATTAGTCTGGTTTATTTCCCTGTGTGAACAGTAAGAAACAAGATAGAGATAGCTATCACAGTTGTGTATTTTCAACAAATATCAATAATGTTTTATTGTTAATTGTGGTAAGGAGAACTTCTAGATTATAATCCTGGTTTACTATAAATCCTAGAGATCTGTCTTCATTTGTCTCAAGTCACTTTAGTGGGATTAAAACCAGACCTCTATCAGTTACCTGAAATACTTTGTTAGATATGCTGAAAATTAGTTGCCATTTTGACTATTTCCTGATTTGCAACTGGATCTGTCTGGTTAAATTGAATAAGTCAGTTCATTGTAAACATGGAACAAATGAAAGTCACATTTTGACGTTTATCTCTGCCAGTAACAGAGAAGTGTTTATTTCTCTCTGTTTCTATGGTGACCTTCATGTGTTGTCCTGCAGGCGGAGGAGCTCAGGCCAGGATTCTCCAGGAACGTCAGGCTTTACATCGCCAAGGTAACTAGAAATTCCCTGAAACTCAACAGCTTGGATCAAATCCAAATGCAGTAGTATACACAGGTGCCTTTATGATGACATTAGAGAACTGTAAAGCTGCTGCTGTTTTGCTTAGTGTCACAAGGATCTGGGGAACATCTCTGAGGCCACAAACTGGACCAGGCTGGCACTGAAGATGCCCACAGACAATGTAAGATCCTTCTGCATGTGAACACATGCACATTTCTGTCTGCAGTTCTAAATGTTTGCAGATACAAAGCAATTATATACATTTAGAAGTCTTGTTTCATTAGAACATACCTATATTCCCATGCCTCTTGGCCAGGTCTCCTTAACAAACAGATTTAATCTCAAAAGACATCCTACTACAAGAATGGTTAAATAAAATGTGTTTATTTAAGTGATACTAAAATGTAAACCATAACTTTCATCTCATGTCTTCAGGATGAAGAAGCATATGAACTGGAGGCTCATCTTCAGCTTTTAACCGACAAACAAACAAACTGACAGTTTGGGAACTCTTTCAGATGTTTTCCTTCACTAATAGATGTCTCTCAAACTATCCTTTTTATTATTTTATGACATGTGGTAAATTCTCTAGTAACTGGTCTATTTTTTTGCTTGCTTGGGTTGTATTTATTGATTTCACATCTGTGCGTTGCATTTATTGATTTTATCTTTATTGCAAACTTTTCAGCCCTTCAGTTTGTTCCCCTCTCCCCCACTCCAACTGCCAGTCTAAGAAGCAGCAGGCTCACCTGACCACTACACCCATTGATGCTACTGCAGCATGTTTGCCTCCAATGACTGACTAAGGGCTCAGTAACAGATTAGCTGATCTCAGAGCAGCAGCAGGTTTCTTGGTTTTTGAGTGTTAAAGTCTCAAGAGTTGCAGCTGCTGCCAGAAAAGCTGAGAAACTCCCTGGCTGTACAGCCTCAGTGGTGCTGTGACCTTTCAGACAGACGATAATCCATGTTTTCACACTTTAAGTCATTTATTGATTTACATGGTATTTTCTAAACAAAACCTGCATCGTGGGAACAGAAGATAAGCTGAGCAAAAAACCTTATATGGTGGCATCTCATTTTTACATAAAGCTAGAAGAAAAGTCCTGTTTTCCTTTTGCTCCAGCTCTGTTCCATCTTCACAGGTGTTGTTCTGGAAGAGCTCATTTCTAATACAATAATAACAAAGCATCAAGGAGGATACAGTAAAAATCAGAGCTTCTAATTTAGTTTAAAATGAAAATAAATCATGGACAGTTGTTAGAGGTGATGCTCTGGCTCTTCCAGTGTTCAACCTTTGCAGTAATAATGTTTAGTTACATAAGTATTTACATTTTTGGATTCTTTTTGTCTTATTTTCACAGTGACATCATTGCACTTACATTTTTTTTTGTTAGCACTCAGTGAAAAACTGATCATGTTATTTCCTGTAAATCTGAATCAATATTAAATTTTAATGAAATGAAACTGCTTGGTTCTGAATGAGTTGCCAGTTTATTAAAGGATCCCCTAACACACTGCTCAAAGAATTCAGAAATTTAGCTATGGAGGGAATACGGACAGAACAGCTTAAGGACAAAAACACTTTAAATAAAATTTCTGCCTTCTTAAGCTAAACTTAGATACACAAGCCTCATCAGAATCTCCAGACAAATATTGTCCATTAGAAGTCATTTGTTTAGGTCTCTCAGGTTACATTGTCAGTACTCCATGAAGGTCTTGTTGCTGATACTCATCATGTAACTGAAGAATGTTTAGATTTAATATGACCTGATGTCCAGGCAGTAGACATTTTCTGACTGTGATGAACAGTCAACCAACCATGAGAACACTTTACTCTAGCTCTTCCTAAGCTCACTACAGCCCCCTGCTGGCCCAGGGCTGCTCAGTCCTTGGCATCTCCAACGCCATCTGCATTGATTGCAAACATGGCTTCAGCCTCCGGCAGGCAGGGGGAGTCGTAGATTTTACAGATCCTGGTTTCTCCTCGGCCCTTCCTCAGGTACAGCCTGGACAGAGGAGAAATGGTTGGAGATGGGGCTGAGGAGTAAACAGTCTTATTTAGAGTCAAACACACCTCGTGGTGGAAGCATGTGCCAAAATGTTGCCACCAATTGGTTTCTTGGGATCTGCTGAAAACATGGCTGCTCCATCGACCTGTGCCACCACTTGGTTGGTTATTACCACGGCAACTCCAAACTAGAGGGAAAAAAGAAAGACAAGTCTCACTTGTTTGTGTTACAACAGCTGCTAGGATGCCTGGCTGATCTGTATAGGCATGATCAACCAACACATCCACTACATCAGAAAATGGGGTTGGGTCACAGAGCTGCGCTGCGTACCTCATCTGCTAACCGGAGCAGCATGCGGAGGAACCGCCCCAGATGCCCCTGCCTGGCCGACAGCTCCCCTCTGCCTGAATAGTCTGTCCTGTACAACGCGGTGGCGCTGTCCACGATAAGCAGGGCATACCTGGAGAAAATATCAGTTATACTAAGGAGTTCAATTGAAATGCTTTGTGAGCATATGATGTCACTGAAGTCAAAATATGTCAGTCTTAATGATGCAGACTTTTGCAGCGGATCATAGTTCAGATATAACTGAGACCACTGCTGACCTGGACTCAGCCATCATGGCAGAGGCTTGATACAGCAGCTGAGTCTGGTGGTCTGTGTTGAAGGCTCGAGCGTAGGCCACGTTGTCCAACACGTCGCTACCCACTAGCCCATACCTAACCTCAGCAAATAAAAGACAAGCAGGAAGGGTTCGAACACTTGACATGTTTAAGTACATTAAATAAATAGATAAGTATAAATGTGTTTACCTGTCAGCTACAGCCAGCAGTCTCTCTGGTCTGAAGGTTCCTTCTGTGTCGATGTACATTGCTTTCCCTTCTCCACCTCCCTGATCAATTGGCAGCTATGGACAAAGGAAAACCAGCTCCTGTGAACAAAACTCTTCACACATCTCCATGTTCAGCTCCTGATCAAACAGGATGCTACCTGACAGGTAACGGCCAGCGTGTGGCACAGCTGGGTCTTCCCGGTCCGAAACTCTCCAAACATTTCTGTGATGGAGCCCGTCTCGATCCCACCTGCACAGGAACAGAGACTCAGCATGGTCAGCTTCCCTCCCAATGGTGTAGAAGTCACTTCTGAGAGGCAGTCACTGGGCCACACCCTGCAGTAATTTGTCCAGCTCCTTGGAGCCAGTGGAGATCTGGATGATCTCTGCTCTCCTTTGGTGGAACTCAGTAGCGGTAGTGAAGCCCATCGGCACCAGTTTGGCTGCTTCTGCCTACCAGGGACAGAACCAAGCACACCAGTGAGAGAGAAAGTAAAGAAGTGCAGAAAGTACCAGCCATGAATTCACCATTTTCATTACTTAACCATTAATTCTCTGATGACTATAATACATTCCTAAATAATGCTCTTAAACTTAATACGTGGAAAAAGCTCTGTGCATCCTTATCAGCATCTCAGTGAGGAACTATTTCACAACCCCAAGTCCATTCATTTCATTTCACTGGAGTGGGCAGAATGAAGTAATCAGAGTTCTTTTAATGCACACAATGGAAAACAGAAGATTTCAGCTTATAAATGAACTAAGCTAAATAAAAGTACAGTTTTAGCTCGTGTAAATGAAAGGATAGACATTTCCTACTAAAACTTTGTCTGCTTTGGCTTCACTGATGCCCTTGATGTTGAGCAGCTCTTTCTTGGGTGCATAGGCCACTGCTTCTATGGTGTGGAACCCTGCATCCTCCAGCTTCTTGATGTCGCTGGCACTAATCCCACAGTGCTGCAGGCAAAAAGACAACATCAGCATCCAGCAGGGTGCAGGCCCACCAGTACTGAAATACAAATGATTTATTTACAGACAACACTTTAGACACATTTGTAGCATGTCTCCTGTTGACATTTACTTGACCTTCCTTTTATTTGTGATGTTACCCATCAAACTGCAGGCTTGCTTAGACAAATGTATTTGATGTCATATTAAATCCAAAGTTAAGACAAGTTTATATGTATGGCATATTTCAGCAACCAAGTAGTTCAAAGTGACTTACATGACAAATCATTTAATAACTTTTAATACCCCCCCAAAAAAATCAAACTAAGCTCTAAACTATGGCTGATAACTTATCATAATATAAGTGTTTCATATCCGTAGGTATTAATAATTATTGATTTTAAATATCTGAAATACTGTCAGGCTGGTGGCATGGTCTTTCCTGTTTTATCCAATTTTATCTCCATCTCGTTTATTTTTAAGCAGTTATGAGACATGAGAAACCTTAAGGTTAGTCAACAGGTTGTTGCTAGGTAACCAAAGAGAGAGTTAGTTGATGCCAAATATTCTATCAGATGTATTATCTGTTGGTATTCACCTCGTGTCTCTGTCACTGCATTGTTTTTGCCTTACTGTCCAGCCCTAGTGTTAACTAAATCAGCACATCGAGCAGTCGGGATACTTTACCTCCAGTCTGGAGAGAGGCTGTGGGCCGTAGTTCTCCTCCTCCTCCGCCTCTACCTCCACTCTCGTCTCTCCTCTCATCGCCATGACAACACCTGGCCAACAGGGGTCGCAGACAAGTTACTGTCAGTTTTGTACTATAACACAGCTGCTCCTTCGGTTTTTTGTGATTTCAGAAAAAACACCCAGCTTGTCTTTTCTAAAGAACTTCTTTACTTGCCGGTGTTCTGTCAGATTAAAATACGTTGTGACTGTTAAATATCATAGAATTGTTATTGTTCTTTTTACTGTGTACACAGTAAAAACACTACTGTGGTGTAGTGTTTGGACGCAATTTAGAGCACATTAACAAGGTGATAGTTCCTGTTTAACTGTACCTCCACAACTTGTACTATTCTGAAGCGTATTTATTCCGCCACACCGTAATTATTTTAATACTTATGCAATTGTTTAGCCTAGCGTTAGCACAAACCAGGTGCCTTCGATATCTGATTATTTCCTCTTCTTAAAGCTGCTGCCAGGCCCGCAGAGTGGATTGACAGCTCAGGTTCGGACTAGTTCCTAAACCTCCTTACCAATAGTCGGTGTTGAGCTAAAAGGAAGCTTCCATAGAAAGTACCTGCAACGTTTTCTGCCTGATGTCGGCAAATTTCCTCAAAGCTCCCGCGCTCAAAGCAACGATTAAAACGTAATGACGTTTTACTTCAACGTCTGTATCGTCAACAGGAACATATGGAAGAAACCTTTCAAAGTAAAAGTGAAAATAAAATTCAGAGTAAAAGCTTTTAGACTCAAAGTTTTAGCTCTCTGGAGACTTCAGTATTAAACCACTTGATATTTAACTTCAGACTGTCACATGTTAAGTTTCACAGTCAAGTCATACAGTGCTTTGCTTATCACTTTTATTTCTTATCAGTAGTAAACCGTGATATTGCTGTAAATGCACAAAAATGTGGATGATGTAAAGAAGGATGGAAGTAATACTCCGTGCTCGATGGTGAGCGAGAGTTTCCCTTGAAAAGACCTGATCAACCTGTGGTAGACTCAGTTAGTGTGGGTTGGACGGCCGGTAGAGGGCAGTATAACCTTTTGTTGTAGATCTGATGAGTTGTGAATAGGACAGACTGATTTTCCTCCAAGAACGTTTCAATAAAATCTCTGGCATGACACAGACTCAGATACTGCTAACTGAGTTACTTCTTCTGAACCTTGCTTTAATATGTTGCCTTATGTAAAACATGCTATAGTTCTGGTGTATGTTGTAATGTTTTTGCTTTATCCGAAATACTAGTGCTTCAATAATTTATATTAAATTGCCATATGATTTTTACAACTTTTTGGAATGAAATTCAAGCCCTTCTCTTTGCAAAGTTAGCTTATGCTTAAAGCAAGTAATGTTCTCTTTTTGTTTTTTTGTTTTTTGTTTTGTTTTGTTTTACTTTTTAGACACTACAAGTTCTTATTTGGTTTTATTGAATGTTTGAACTGGAATTAAATCTATCTATTGTTCTGAAATCCCAGAGTTTATTTATTTATTTATTTTTGGCTCTGGATTAAAATGTTATTCTAAATAAAGCAATTTTCCAGACATTTTTGATTGTTTACACAAAACTACTGAAATATCTGTTAAAGACTCATCAGTGGAGAATGATGTAGCCATACTACACTTTACATATGAAAACAAAACAGAAACGAAGATAACTGTTTGTGAATTACTTAAATCACAGTACAACAAACATTACATTTGGTTCCATGATGCTTTGGACTTTAGTTGTGTTCAGTTTGCACATGTGTGCAAACTTTTTAAAAGTCTTGTTCCTCTGTATAGTTCCTCTTTGAATTTGATAGTCTGGTTCCTTCTGTGAAATTTGATGTAATTAACTCTATGCTCCTGCTTTTCTCTCCCATTTTCCTTGTTGTTTGAAATCTTTTATATTTTGAATCATATTGTGCTATGTTCTGCCTCATGATTGTTTAGATTTCATGTTTCTATGCTTCTTTGTTTTGTGTATAACTGTGTATAAATATTAATTGTGTATAACTGGGTCGAGATGTGCAAAGAGTGTGCATCTGAACACTTGTAACAACAAGGCTTCCTTTCTATGATTAATGAAGACTGTTTCACTTTGATAAATTAAATATGCAGATGTACTAGCCTAGATGCTATTATTAATTTTTAGCTAGTTTTAGTTAGCTCATTTTAGCTTTACATGGGTTTATTCACACTGTATAGGGTATTTTACTAGATTCAACTCAACAGTTAAATACTACATATCACTAGCAAGTTGTAGGTCAACTTGCAAGTGATACCATTATTTCAGCTAGCTGTAGCTATTTAGCTCATTTTATCTTAAAAGCTGACCTAACTGCAGAGGTTTGAAAGCAGTGTACTGCAGCGATTTCTAATAGTCTTTGGGTGGGATTTTTGAATTGACTGAAAATTTTCACTCCTCTTAAACAGTTTTTCTATAAGCATTTTTCCAATTTCTTGCATTTCTGCAAGTTTTTTTATGCAATTGACTTCAAATTCTTCTGCACTTTTCACCAAACACCTCCAGCTTATAGTATTTACTCTGCATGTCCGTAGGAAATGCAATTGTTTTCTAGTTACAATTGTAATATCTTGTATTTAATTTAGCAACATTACATGAGCCTTCATTGACTTTTATACATTGCGAGAGCTCACTTTTCAATCAAGCAGCATAAATTCCAATTTAGCTGAAATACGTAGTTCATCCATGTGTACATTTAATTTCATATCCTCCAAAATCAGCATAGCCATGCAAAGAGTGGCAAGGGGTCAGTGGTGTATGACTCCTGAGCTGTGTGATGCTGCAGCAGTACACGATTGTAATGCCCCTGGCATCTTTATATGACAAGTTCAATTTACTGCAAATGCTGGTGTGTGAGCACACAAGCAGAAAAATTGAATTTCCCTTAATTTATTATGACATAAGTCATCGGTCAGGCTTCCTTTTATAGCTTTATAGGGTAATCCAGACAGAGGTGTGTAGCTTGGTTGTAATAGTAGTGTATGAAAAAATTACAGTGTGTTGCTCGCAACTAACAATGATTACACTATTTTGTAATATGTGGTCTTTTTTGGCAAATCTTGTATTACAAAAAATGTTAATAAAATGTGTAAAAGGGTAGCTGAATGTCACTTTCGGCCAAAAGTCATTCCATGTCCTCTGAGATGGAGGGAATCATTGCATTTAGTCAACAACTTTAGAAAATCTTATTTTTAATTAAACTGTGTTAACTTTTCTTAGGAGCCAAAATATATACATAGCATTTATCTGGGTCACTTGTGAAGCTAAACCTACTCTCCGCATCATGAGGTAGGAAGGGAACACGTAAGAATAATTCTGCTGAACACAAGCAGGACAGTTTGATAAACAAAAAAAAAATCTCCCAAACATTTTACATCAGACATATGACAATATGTCTGATGTAAAATATAAAGACAAATTGCTTTATATTGTCTCACAGAAACCTGACTTCAGCAGGATGATGATATTGGTACAAATGAGTCAGCTCCTAATTATTCTAATTTTCATGTTTGTCCAAATGCTGGGTGAGGAAGAGTAGTAAACGTACTTAATCTTCCAGTCAGCTTAATTAATTAATAGTGACACTTCTTTTCAGTATCTCATTTAGCTTTCCTCGTCCAATTTGCAAAGTATTAAAACAACATCTGCACTGAAAAAAGTAAGCTATAGAATTTACCTAATAAATCTGAG